>NC_143560.1:93763369-93918152 GCF_054136105.1 Typopeltis vanoorti | reverse complement strand
AATCTTCTTGAATGGCAGTCAGTCTCAAGTAGAGTAATGTGAATTACTCTACTTATATGAGAATGTGGAACTGGACAATGAGACTTATTTGTGCCTATGGTCCCACAGAAGGTTCTACTAAGGTAGAAGTGGAGGAATTTTTTGAAGCTTTAGAAAAAGCAACTGACACAATGAAAAAGGAAAAGTTGGTCCTTGTTGGGGATCTAAATAGCAGAGTAGGAAATGATTGTGAGACATACAAAAATATTTTGGGAAAATTTGGAGAAAAGAGCAAAGCTAATAATAATAATGGCAAATATCTGTTGGATTTCTGCTCGGGACATGGACTGGTTATTACTAACACCATGTTCCAACATAAAAATGTGCACAAATTCACATGGAGAGAAGAGGCTAGGAATAAGAAAAGTCTCATTGACTATGTTATTGTTGATAGTGATGTTTTCTCCCTGGTGCAGGACACTAGAGTGTACAGAGGATTTGAAATTGGAAGTGATCACTATTTAGTTTTGAGCAGGATAAAATTGAATTTCATATTGAAAAGAATAACATGTAAGAAAGTTTTAAAGCGAATAAAAGTTGAGCAGCTCTCAGATGTGAACTGTAGACTAAAATACACAAAGATTATTGAAGAAAAAATGAAAGACTTTGAGAACAGGAATCAAACCTTGGAGATTCAGTGGCAAACTCTGAAGAAAACATTGATTCTGCCAGAGAGGCAAGTGGTGAGGTTGTCTGCAAGGATAGAAAAATCAGAACTCCCTGGTGGACACAGGAAATTAAAGAGGCAGTGAAGTTAAAGAAGAAAGCATATCAAAAGTTCCTTTCAAATAAGTCAGCTTGTGCTCTTAGAGAATATAGAGACAAATGCAAGAATGCTAAACACTGTGTAAAACTAGCTAAACAAAAGTCATGGGAGGACTTTGGCAAGAATATAGAAAATAAATATCAAGAAGGTGGCAAAATATTCTGGAGGTTGTTGAAGAAGCTTAGGAATGGAGGAAAGAGTGCTGTAAAAGGAGTTAGAGATGATAAAGGTGACTTGAAAACTGGAGAAAAAGATATCCTTGAAGTATGGAGTAATTACTTTGAAAAACTGCTAAATGAAACAAGCAGTGATGACAGCACAGTGGTAAAAAACACTGACCAGGCATGCAGTCAGGAATACATATCCATATTTGAAGTAGAAAAAGCCATCAAAGGCTTGAAATGTGGAAAGGCAGCTGGAGTAGGTGATATTCGACCAGAAATGCTGAAGTATGGTGGTATAAGAGTCTTACAGTGGCTGCACTGCATAGTTCAGAAAGCCTGGACAGAGGGATGAATTCTTGATGATTGGAGTAGAGCTCTCATAGTACCCATATATAAAAAGGGAAATAAAACTGAATGTGAGAATTACAGAGGTATTTCCCTACTGAGTGTTCCTGGCAAGATCTATACAAGTATACTTGAGAAACGGTTAAGAAGAATTGTGGAAGAAAAGCTTGGTGAAGAACAAGCTGGATTCAGGCCAAACAGAGGCTGTCAGGATGAGATCTTCACTTTATGACAAATAGTCGAGAAAGCATGGGAATATAACAAAGATCTGTATTTACGTTTTGTCGATTTGGAAAAGGCATATGACAAGGTGCCAAGAGAGAAGCGATTCAATATGCTACAGTTATATGGTGTCGATGGGGCATTATATCAAGCAATACTTAGTCTTTATTTGAGTTGTAAGTCAGCAGTTAGAATTGAACGAAGTACAGGAAGATGGTTTAATGTTAAATCTGGTGTGAGAAAAGGATGTACATTATCCCCTCTGTTATTCATTATCTATATGGATCACATTATGAAGGAAAGTAGTATTAAACATGATATCAAAATTGGAGATGTTAATGTCAGCTCTTTGCTTTATGCGGATGATGTTATACTTGTAAATAAATCCGCTACAAGTCTGCAAGATTCTCTGACTAAATTGAATAGCTGTTGTAATAGATATGGTATGAAAGTCAGCAATAAAAAGACAAATACAATGAAAATAGACAGAATCATTGAAAATGTCAACTGTGTTGTGAATGGAGAACCTGTGGAACAAGTAAAACATTTCAGCTACTTAGGCATGATTTTTAGTGAAGATGGCAAATTAAATATAGAAATAGACAACAGAATCAGCAAAGCTGGTATGGTGGGAAGTCAATTGAATAAATTCATATGGAATAAGAGAGAAATTAGTCAGAACACTAAATTAGCTGTATACAAGACAGTGTTCAAACCAGTTTTAACTTATGGATCTGACAGCTTGGTCAGAAGTAAAACACTTGACCAAAGACTAGAGGCCGCAGATATGAGAGTCCTGAGAAAGATTATAGGTGTGAACAGATGGCATCAATGGCAATATCATATTAAAAACGAGGATATTAGGAAAGAACTTGACATTGTCAAGTTCTTTCCTAATATCCATTATAGCAAAATATCCATTAAGCCTCCAACATGTTGACATTGTCAGCATCCAGGAATGCGTTAGCAGAGCTAATCTCAGGTGTTTTGGTCATCTAAACAGAATAGGCGAGGAAAGATTAGCAAAACAAGTGTTCTCTGCAAAGTTGGCAGGAAAACAACCCAGAGGAAGACCAAGACATAGGTGGATTGATACGGTACAAAGTGCCTTAGACGATAGAAATATAAGATCTGATAATGTTGTAGTCTTGACAAGTAACAGACTGATTTGGAGGAAAATTGTAGATAGGAAGTTAGTAATGATATAATTTTTTCATGTAGTACTATGATATCCTGTACATCCCTTGTGGGTACATGGCAGGAATTTGATGATGATGATGAGCTTTAGATGTCTTTTTTTCATGAGCCATCAACACAAGCAGTCTTTATAGTAACACTATTCATAGTTTTACAGCAATTGAACCTATAACCACTTTGTTTTATGTAGTGTGGACATTAATTTTGTGCTTTCTAATCTTGACACTACAATGGTTTGATTAAAATCAAAATTGAAGTGATCCACAAATTTTAGTTGATATCCTAAATCTCAAATTTTGCCAATAAAATGATATATTGTAACTAAAATGGAAGTATCTGGAGATAAAATGCATGTCCTAAATACCTAATTTCATTTGATTTCATCTATCCGCAGTTTAGTGCTTTATATAATTTTGAAACTTTTTAACATTTTGCATATGTGAACGTTATTATTGAAATTAAAATTGAGATAGCTCAAATTTTCAGTAAAATCTGTCCAGTCAGATCTAAGACATACAGAATGATAAACCTAATAGTTGCCATATTTTGCAGATAGACATTTTGAATAACATTCTGGTATAATGACATTAGTTATCACAAGAGTTACACCTAGAGCCAATTTTGATTATGCATTGTAGACATATTTTTACTTTTGCCACTAAAAATGGTTTGAATTAGACCTGAGATAAACTTAACAAATAGCTGAAATCCAAAATACCAAATATGATTAAAATTGATCCATCCAGATTACATTTGCTGCTATTGTTTAGAATTGCTTTGCCAGATCTGTTACATTTGGCAAAGCAATTCTAAACAATAGCAGCAAATCTACTCTGAATGGATGAACTTTAATAAAAGCAGTCTCTTGTCTGTTAGACAAAAGTCCAGGAATAACTTATGTACAGATGAAAGGAATGTAACATGCATTTTATGAAATGCACTTCAAAAGTTTGAGTAAAATTTTATTTGTAAAATAAATAACTAAATAATAAGGAACACGAGTTCGAGGTAGATGTTGTGATGCCCTAGTTTCGTTTGCTTCAAATAGGATTTAAATTCTTTTTCTTTTGTTTTCTGAATATTATAAACTTAATACAATATGCAAAATAAAAAATGAATTATGGATACTTATTGAGTACAGGTTTTTCAAATCTAAAGGATATATACAAAAATAACACTGTTCTAAGTAATTTTCATAGCTGCATTTATCATAATGTCAGATTTCTGTTACTTATTTTTGTTTTCTTTTCAGAACGTTATATAATAAATTGTAATCCTCAAATACAGTAAACCTACCGTATATACTTGAATATAACTCTCACTTTTTTCCCCCTAAATTAAAGTTAAGAAATTATGGTACGAGATATATGCAGGGATTTTCGGAAACTAAAGTTTTTCAGGTAAAAACTAAATTAATGTTTATAATTAAATCATCAGTATTCATTATAATTTATAACTGTTCACATTATTTATAAAATGAATACATTTAAATCTTAATTATCAGCGTTATTTACACAATCGGCCGCTCACTTTCATCACGCGATATATTTGAATCTTTTGCGACAATGCTTCTGTAATTAAATTAATTGTTTCTGGCAAAATCATGTTCCAAGCTCTCAAAATCTGTTGTACAACAGTTCTAACAATGGTCCCCGTAATTTTAATTCCTCCACCCCACCTCGTGCACTTCAAGATCGAGTATAAGTCAATGCTCTCACTCCCACATTTCCTCTAGCCGTTGCCTCCATCTCTATGCATATGATTGGTGCAGTATTAACAAAAGATCGCACAACTCAACGACAGAAGCAAGCCTACTATTGTTGAGTTGAAATGCTGATTCTCTTCAACCGAATTACAAAATATCTGAAACTATCATAACATTCACTATTTATTTCTTAAAGTTTTAAACGTTTTTTAGTGTGTGAACTATATATGAATCATTTAAATCTCTTCTTTTGTAAAGTAAAATCAGTAACGCGAGATATAGCTAGGGTGAGTTATATTCGAGTAAATATGGTATTTTAATTTTGATGTACTGCCTCGTATAAACAGCTATCTCTGAGCTTCATCATATATTTCACAAATTTCTTTTCTTAATCCTTCCTCTTCTACCTTTTTACGGTGTCGAGGTCTTATTTCTGCAACCATAACTCGATGATAAGGTGGTTAGCCCTATGCCTCCCTGTGTGTTCTATGTCTGCAGATACGTGTGTTCACGTAGTCAGCTTGCCTGTTCTGGATGAAAAAAAACCTCTGCCTCCATATGAAGACTGGCTAACTCACCTTTTGTCTAAAGAGACCAGATAAAGGTTCCTCATGTTACTGACAGGAATCGAACCCAGTTCTTTCCAACCAAATGGCTTCGTCTATAACGACTGAGCTATGGAGGCTCAATATTACAAATTTAAGTGCAGTAAAATTCCGATTATTCGTGGGATCAGATTAACTGGTCCTCTGTAGTACATACAAATTTCTGAAGAAAATAACAATGTTGTTGCCATTTATCTTCTAACAAATGTAACATCAATAGTTCAACCTAGGACCAGTGTGATTGAGGCCATGAAATCATTGTACAGAAAAACTCTGATTTTGGACTTTATTACAGAAAAAAAAATTCTCTTATTTTGGAAATCCCTAACAATTAAATATATATACATACATACCAATTTTTATAGAAATGATTACATACTACAAGAATATTTAACCCAATAGAATGTAATTTGGATTAACTGTGTTTTTCAGTTATCCAAGCTCCCCCCCAATTAAAACAAATAATCTCTGTTTTACTGTATTTCCATGGTTTGTTGGTTGTTATCCTCATCACCATTGTCTCAACTTCAGTATTCTTTAAAATTGTTCTGTTTTACACACACACACACACACAGCCCTGCCAATAGTATCCAGACATCCGATACAACTGATTGTTTCTTCTAGCAGGACAATGTAGCATCCATGCTGCACTACATACAACACAAAGATGGCTCACAGAGGTTAGCGTTAACCTGTTGCCTTGGCCAGCCCAGAGTCCTGATTTGAACCCGATTAAAGTAATGTGGGATATTCTGGAGCACTGCATATTCCTGTGCAAGCCACCTGTCACCAACCACCATCAATTGCTGGAGTGTTCAAAGGCCAAATGGGAACATATTACACCAGGGCAGTATTGGCAACTTGTTGACAACCTCCCGTGATGTGTTGCTGCAAAGAGTAGCCCAGCGTGTTATTGACTTCATCGATTATGTATGGCCTGCCAGACAAGTGGTGTCCAGATACTTTTGGCTAATTGAAAAACACGGTGTGTGTGTGAGAGAGAGCTTCCTTCTTCCAAGGCAATTCTAAATTTGTTAGTATCTCTATCATAATTCTCTTCCAAGCTTTTTTTTTTTTTTCTTGGAGCCATTTGCCTATTTTTGAGAGCTGAAAGAACCCTCTGCCAAATGAGACCAGCTAACTCACCTTTAGTAGAAAACACGTTAAACCGTTTCATTTTGTTGTTGTTGTTGTTAGTGTATGAGAGTATCCAGAATACCAGTATTGACATTTTGATCCGATGTGTTGGTCAGAAGTTACTACTTTCTACTAGGGCCATTATAGGCTCTCATCATTCCCCAAAGTGTTCTCTAGATCTCTGTGTTCATGAGCCAATCTGCCTGTTTTTTGAGAGCTGAAAGAACCCTCTACCTCCATACAAGACCAGCTAACTCACCTTTAGTCGAAAAAAAAACACCTAATAAAAGTTCTTATGTCATACATGGTAGCACCATATTAAAAGAAAATTGTGGAGCCTCCATAGCTCAGTTGGGATAGACTAAGCCCTTTAGTTGGAAATGTTTGTCCTGTGTATTGCATCATAATCATCATCAATTTCCTGATATATATATATATATATATATATGTATGATTAGTACTATTTACTCGGGGTTGGGATATGTTCATTTTTCTAAATTAACTGACTTAAAACCCAAGAAAATTATAACACAATGACATTTATTTGTAAAAACGCAACATGTTTCGTCAAGAATGACTTCATCAGGCGATAAGAACATAGAAAGATATTAAAAGACACTGAAATTAACATTGACACACTCTAAAACTATACAATTATAAAGCCATAATATTCGACTGTAAAATACAGTTATTATGAGCTTGAACTACAGTCCGAGTTAAAGTTCTATTGTTGCACACCTGTGCGTGTGTGGAATCACGCGATCTCCAGTATCTAATAGTAGAGTTGAAAGAGTCAGGCAAATTATAGCTAAGATTGTTATTCATGTGAAAAGGGTCCAAGGTGATTTCCTTTGACTCGGCAATGCGGCGCTCTATCTCATCATGGCAGATGTGTAGGTTTGAAGTTGATGTCCAATTTATTTCATGTTGGTGGCTTTCGTTGTTCGTGTTATTGAAAGCAGGACATGGCCTGACAGAGCAGTTGCTCTGGTTCTGTTTTGTCCTGCTTTCAATAAACACGAACAACGAAAGCCACCAACATGAAATAAATTGGACATCAACTTCAAAACTACACATCTGCCATGATGAGATAGAGCGCCGCATTGTCGAGTCAAAGGAAATCACCTTGGACCCTTTTCACATGAATAACAATCTTAGCTATAATTTGCCTGACTCTTTCAACTCTACTATTAGATACTGGAGATCGCGTGATTCCACACACGCACAGGTGTGCAACAATAGAACTTTAACTCGGACTGTAGTTCAAGCTCATAATAACTGTATTTTACAGTCGAATATTATGGCTTTATAATTGTATAGTTTTAGAGTGTGTCAATGTTAATTTCAGTGTCTTTTAATATCTTTCTATGTTCTTATCGCCTGATGAAGTCATTCTTGACGAAACATGTTGCGTTTTTTCAAATGTCATTGTGTTATAATTCTTGGGTTTTAAGTCAGTTAATTTAGAAAAATGAATATATATATATATATATATATACCCTAAAGGAGTGTTCAGGCTACTGTGACAGCACTACATTCATTATTAAATTTACATTTAATCCAAAATTAATGAAATTTAAATTTATTATTATTATTAAGAGAGATCTCCATGGAGTCAGGGACTCATCGAGGAAGGCCACATAGTACACACACCAGCTGTCATACTTATTCTTGATTGCTTGCACTCCCAAAATCCAATGGCAATCCATTCCGATCACACACCACCCTATGAGAGAAAAATCTAGTTCTCATCCCCTTCTTAGCAGGATTCGTTCTCAGCTTCCATGAATGCCCTCTTATCCTTTCCCTACCTTCCATAAACTGAAAAATTTTGTCAGTTGAAATCCTGTATGACCCTTTCAAAAGTTTGTAAGTCTCAATCATATCACTCTTTCTCCTGTTTGCTAGTGCCTGCAGTCTACAAATTCTCAATCTGCCTTCATAATCAGTATTTCACAATCCGGATATCATTTTTAACACATTCTCTCTGCAATATATCAGAATCACAACGGAAACCCAGAGACCAGAGCTGTGCACAATAATCCAAGTGAGGTCTTATCAAGGTCTTGTAAAGGCAAAATGACATCCTTATCTTTACATGCGAACGTTCATTTCAGCATTGCAATTATCTTTTGAGTTGTATTTGCAATGTTTGCTACATGGCTCCTGAACTTCAACTTCTTATCTGCCAACACTTCAAGATCCTAGCTTGATCAGTTTCTTCTAGCATAATCCCACTAGTATAATACGACATTGGATATCTAATCATGCCAAACTGCATAACCTTACATTTACTGGCATTGAACTGACATCCATTTTCCAATGCCCACAATTTCAGCCTATTCGAATCACATGAAGCTGATATGCAAGTACTGCATCACAGCCACATTCCTGATTACCCTACCTATCTTTGCATCAATAGCAAATAGCTGTGTGTTGCTTGTTAAATCCTTCCCAGTGTTATTAACGTACAGATTGAATAACAGTGAACCAAAGGACTGATCCTTGTGGTACACCACTGATTATTATTATTATTTTTTTTTAAATCTTTGTAATGGTTATGGGCAGTACTACCCTTGCATCACATCCAGACATCTCGTCCAGACTTGATATAGGCCTAAGCCTTTACAAGTGTTTTACCCTATGCCTGTTCTAGTTATCATTGTAGTCATTCTCTGGTGGCAGCAGCATGCAACCAGTGTGCCCTGTTGGGTCCTCAAGGAAAGAACTTTTATATTCTTCTGCGTAAGTCCAAGCTGTTAAGTTCTTATAGCTATCTGTGCTCCATACGCCATGTAAAGAGATGGTGATGCTGGTAAACCTCGGAGTTGCCCCATGCTCCTCCTGTATCTTACTAACTAGATCTTGGTTATTCTTATAATAGTTTACCTTATTATGACTATAGGCTAGTGGGCACCCTGTTCCCACCACCTGCGCATCAACTACCCAAACGTCACCATCTCTTTTAATCACTAAGTCTGGCTTACACAAACCTGCAGAGGTCCTATAATGTGGTTCCACCGCAGTCTCCCGACCTTTGTTATTAAAGCGGTTGTTCAGAATGGAGACCAAAGCATTATGCCTCCGCATGTGGACCTCATGGGTGCGGAAGCAACACTGGGCTATATGAGACATTGTCTCACTGTAGTGGCAGCCAGCCCTACCGTTTGAGTCATCACTACCCCATCAAGCTGTGCAGGCTCTTGTGGGCAAGGCATTGATCCTCGTCCTGATAAGGTCAATATACTTGAACCCAGGGAGGAGTCTGGTGCCATCCCTTACCTAATCATGCTGGGGAGGCACCAGATCTGACTCTTTTAAAGGAGCACCATCTACAGAACAGTGCAGCAGAGATGCCCATCTCTTGTGTTCTGCGGGTGCTGACTCAATTAAGGTACCTTGATGATGGGACCAGTCTTTAGCCTGCCTAAAGTCTTCTTGTATTAATGGGCTATAGAAAGCTTCTCTGCAGATAGAGGAAAAAGATAGTTCTAACTTCGCGATTCTGGACAGCCATCTAAGTGATGGAGCCCCTATCCCACCATTCTTTACCCTTGCGTGGAAATATGCAGTAGGGGTGTCAGGTGGCAGTCATAGCCATGATCTCACAGCTGAACGGATAGCCATGTATACCACCTGCCAGTCAGCCATCCCCTTATCCATGCTAATATTTTATAATCCAAACCCATATTCTCTAGTTTATGCAACAGTTTTCCATTTTTTCTTCTGTCAAAAGCCTTAGCAAAATCCAAAAGGATCACAGTGTATCCATTTCCCTTGTCTAGCTCATTGGTAACATTATTATAGAATGTGAGCAAGTTGCTAAAACATAACATTCCCTTAATAAACCCACACTGTTTGTTGCAAAGTAGATTCTCTATGAACCCATTTCTGAATGCAAGCTGTAACTAACTTTTCTAAAATCTTAACCATCACACCTGAGATACTGATTGGTCAATGTTTCTATAAATCAGTCTTTGCATGACCCTTGTGCAGTGAGATTACCATACATTCTTTCCACTCTTGCAGAAATTTCCTTGTTCTGATATTCAAATTATATAGCCTGGTGAAAGGATAATCAGTTCAGCTGAACTCTCTTTTAGCACTTGTGTTGATATCCCATCAGTCCCTATTGTTGAATTCTTATTTGGTTTGTGCAACAGCTCTAATACCTCCTCCTTATGTACCTGAGCTTCTTCATCTAATGAAGAGGTAGCAGTGCCCTCAATGTCATGCACACCAGGTTGATAGCTTTTAACAAAATGGACACTCTTTAGTTGACAACCCCTTCTGCATCTGTAACCCTCATGCCATCTGCATTTCAAAGAGTTATTCTTTCATATTTGTTCTTTCTTTTACTTGCAGCATGTCGATAGAATTCTTGTGTGTTGTCTTTAGCTGGTTGCTTTAACAGGTTGTCTGGATTTACATCCAGATTGTGGGTTTTTGAATAGCGTGTTTCTTTAAACTTATTCATCTAAGTTGGTTATGGGGGTTCCTGTGTGTTGCATCTTTGTAATGGTTTCTAAATCGTCTTTCTCTTGCAACTACAAACTTTAATTTGATCATCCATAGCACACTAATTTGTTTCTATTAAAGTCATTTGCTTAATCCTAATTCTAAAAAAAAAATAATAATAATATAAATAATTTTTGTTTAAACTGCAATAAAATAATTGAATCACTGTACATACCAAACTTCACAACATAATATTTCTGATGTTTTATGCATTGATTTTATCATGTATAGAATGGAGGTTATGAAAATTTAAAACTGCATGAGGGCTTAATGGCCCATGTATGTATGTGTGTGTGTGTGTAAATCAATAATAAAGAAAAGCAAAATATACTTTCCTAGCCATTTTACATTTTATTGGGTGGAAGTCACATTAAATGGGAGGACGACCTCATTATTTCTGTTTTCCATATGAATTTATGCACATCTTTGCATTAGAAGATATTAGTAATATGTTCAAATTATTGCAAGGTTATATCCAGAACAGAGAGTATTTAATACACCAAATATTAACTGACATCATTAACTGTACCATTTTCCAAATTTTGTCAGTATAACCTTTATGTGTAGGTTTTTTTTTTTTTTTTAGCTTCCTGTTTCAGTTACCAACTAGTTCTTCCTTTTTCTGTCTATTGATTCATAATTGTTGCCACATCCTATACCTGCTGTCAGTCTAGGAATCAGGATTCATTGAGCAGATGACTTTTTTTCCTTTGCAAATGATCACTGTACTTATTTTCAACTGACAAGAGTCAAACTCAATTTGGTTGTCTCCCTGCTATACTTATTTGTGACAGGTTCTGATATGTTCCTTTGTACACTTTCTGTAGTTGTATTGTTATTTACACTGCCATTTAACCCAGGTGTATAACTTGTCTGTTAGACTGTGTAGTTCATGTAATCTTCTTTCAGCCTATTGCATCATGCTCTCTGTGTACATAGACAGATTGACTGTATTTTATTTTTTTTTTTTTGGTTAATGATTCTGGAAGTTTTGTATGAATAGTTTGGCAGGATGATAGTTTCAGATACGTTTCCTGACATCTGCATTTCGTACTACATTCAATTGTTTTGATCTTGCTGTTATCCCTTAATAATTGTGTTGTGCATCCAGTGAACTACTCTGTATTGCATGCCTTTGTACTTAGCAGACTGCCACTGTGTGTGTGTGTTATTATATAGTTATTATAAATTGTAAAAATATGTACAGTTAATTCTGGGGCACCAAACTTATAACAAATTCTTTTGTCTGTTATGAGTTTGGCACAGTGTGACAGTTCTCCTTATTTGGAAGGATCTTAAGTTCAAAATCTTGTTTGGGGTGTAAGGAACATTTATAAGCGTATTCAGCTGATTGCTACGGCTATTAGTACAAAGATGCTCATAAGAAAATAGCAGGGTTTCCTCACTCTCCAGAAAATTGCATCCCCTACACACACAAAAAAATCAAGTAAACCAGTTCTGAGAACACGTGCAGTTTACAGACATGTTATGCTTGCCTCATAGCAGTAGCTGCATTAAAACCTCAAACAACAAATGAACAACTCAGTAGTTTGGTGAACTACAAATAAGTCCCAGCTAAAGTTCGTATAGGTCTGTTTTACAGAAATTCACTGTAATACCGCTGTAGCACCAAACTTATAACATATTCCTCTGTTATGAGTTTGGTGCAGTGGTAGATATCTTTGATGAAGTGAGGGATAACTTCTTGCATGTGTTAAGTTATACATGCATGAAAGAAACCTTTTGTGAAATCCTGTTTTCATGACTGGGAAGTATATTTGTATATTCTGGATAAAATATGATTGTTTATTTGCAGGATGTTTGGAATGGTCATTGAGAGGGTTATCATACCAGATGTACAAAAAGTGTCTGGAAATCTGGAGAGAAAAATTTGTGCTGTTGGTATCACTAAACTGTTAACAGAAGCTTCACCACTGGTCGAAGGTGATTATTCCCATTTTTGGTAAGTAATAATGATGGATTTATTTAGAAACATAACTAGAGAATAGTTTAACATAAAACAATCATCATTTCTGCTTTGCATATTGTTTTTTTGATTCACTTATTAAAATAAAGAGTTGGCCAGACATTTATTCAGAAAATTGAAAAAGAAACTTTAATGAGCATAGGTATATGAAACATATAACCAGTGATATGATAGGGAAAATAATGATATACAATATAATAACAAGTAGATCTCAATTCTTTCTTTTCTTTTTCATCCATCAGATGACAGGTTGATCCCCTATGTGCAAATTTTATTTGCACACTGAATTCTTTAAGAAGGAAAAATCTAGAAATATATGTATAAGAAATATAGGGGATCCTCGAGTTACGTCGGAGATCCATTCCTACGGACCGACTTAAGGCGATTTTCGATGCAAGTCAGAATTACCATAGCCTAAGTTACTTACCTAACCTAAAACACCCTAAAGTCATACGTATATATCAAGAAACAGAACTAGGCCATATGAAAATGAAAGGGAGAACATAATTACTATATAGTACAGAAAAATGACAAAAATGAATCTGTAATAATAATAATAATAATAATAAAAAAAAAAAAAAAAAAACAGGATGCGAATTTTATCCTTGATAATAGTCCCGACTGTGGTATGACTTAAGTTCAGTGCGCGGACGATATTCGTTGGCATTTCTCCCTTTTTTGCCCTTTTAATAATGTCTAATTTCACTTCTAATGTAATGGCTTTCCTTTTCTTCGACACGCTGTCATCTGAAGAGTCTGCCTTACGTTTGGGAGCCATATTGAAGGGTAAAAAGTCAAAAAAAACAAACACAAAAGTGAGAGAGTGGATGTAAACAAAGCACGTGGTACCCAAAGAGTATGTGCTGGGACCCAAGCGACTCCACCTCTCCCAAACAAACGGCGTGTAACAGTGTATTCTTCCGCCGTGCTCACAAACAAGTTCACCCGCGACGTTTGAATTTTATGTTGCGCTGCTACAAATTGAAATTTATTTTTTAAATTATTTATGGGATTACCGCCGTAAAGTCGAAAGGATGCATGTTGAGGACCCCCTGTATATAGAATTTTCTAGTGCATAGTCTACATAATGTCAAAAGTCTAGCTATGGATGTTTTGGAATACAAATTTTCATCATATCCACCTATAAAAAAAAGTTTAAATGCTTAAACTACTTAAAATTAGTTTAAAGTTTTAAATAGCTTAAAAAAGTAGTGCTAAAAACAGTAGTTCTATAAGCAGTTTTTAGCATTCTTTCAACATGCTAAAAATAATACTTAGGATCAGTAGGATGTTTGCGTATTGGACTACTAACTGCTATAATGATACAGAAGATTTATCTGACTGCCAAAGAACAAGGTCATTCACGTTGCATTAGAACGCAATAGCTTGTGAGGGATGTGAAGACATGCTTCTGCCATAATCCTGTAAGAACACAGAAAATGATGTCATGAGAGAGAGATGAATGTTTCACGGAGAACTATGTCACGTACTAATTGATGACTTTGGGGTGAGAGCCTATCATCATTCTACTGGACACTTCCTACACCACAACTTATGCAGCAGAGGGTGATAAAATCAAAGACACCTCTCTGCCAGTATGCAGAGAGGTGTCTTTGATTTTATCACCCTCTCCACAGATGAGATTTTCACCATTGAGAAATATCCTCTCCACAGATGAGATTTTCACCATTGAAGAGTCATTTAACTCCCCAAACAATTTAATATATGCCCTGAATGGTCACACAGAATGTGCCATTTGTATTAGGAGGTATCCAAGTTGCATTCCTGCAAAAAAGAGGTCAAAACCTCTGCCAAAGTGTATCAAGGTACCATGCTGGAGCCTGTAATACGGCTCTGAACATTTTGTTTCATCGTAGGCAGTGGACCTTCCAACAGGACTCAGTCTCTGCACACAAGACAAGGACCACATAATGGTTGGAGGTGAAAAATCCACATCCGATTGGCCCAATCTGAATCTGTTGGTCTTCAAATTGTGGTGGGAGCTCGAGAGAGTAGTCTGCAAGATGCAGACATCCCAGCAGTAGCAACATTTCTAATGGATGTTGTGCGTACCGCCATCAATATGTGGTCTCACAGACTTTGGGTGTGTGTGTGTGTGATGTTATTTTAAAATATTTCTAATTGTTTGTTGCATTCTTCAGTACTCTGTTTGTGTGTTTATGCATTCACGGGCATGTGTACAGCTAATGATGGCTAGGATGTATTTAGAAGTTGATACTTGGGTTAATATTTAGAAGTTTAGGATCAGGTGTCATTTCCAGACGCCCAGGTTTTTCTCTCTATTGTGTCATAGAAATGGTGTAATAGTTCCAATTTATCCTATTAACACTTTTCTTATTTGTGAAGAGCACATGTGATGATGATGCTGAAGCCTCACTCCTTTGGTATTCAATATTTTGGACATTTTCTTCAGTACATTGTTTGCTTTATTTTTTCTGTCTATTCATGGTAAGATGACCAGCAATCGCACCATAGCCAATAAACATTCAGATAAAGTGGGCTAGGTTGAGATTTTGTTGATCAGAGTAGTGAAGTCTAGTTTGATTTTATATTCTTTAAGTATTTTTGCCAGTTGTATGGAAACAGCTAATATATGGAAGCATGATGAAGTCTCTGTTTTCTTCTTTAGAAATTTTTCTGGTCTCGTGTCGGTTCAGTGTAAGAGCCTGCTGACTCATTATTGAGTCATCAGTCTCTTACACTTAGTGTAGAAATAATGCTCAATTTTTGAAGTCTATATAATGGTGAGAATGAACCGTTAGATTCTAACGGTTCATTCTCACCAAACGGTTCATGGTTCATCTAATGGTTCATGGGAATGAACCGTTAGATTCTAATTCATAGGTGAATTTTATGTTATGGTGTTGGTGATTCAGGTAATCATGAAAAAGCAAAGTGAAGATAATCCATGGTTCCAAATTAAGAATATATCATCAACGTATCTTTTCTATAATTTTGGTTTATGATGGTATTCTTCTGGGACCTTTTTTTTTTTTTTTCAGATGTTTCAACATAAAGATTTGCTAACACTGGCAAAAGAGGACTGCCAGTGGCTAGACCAGAGTTCTGTTGGTATATTTGAAATATCTAGATGAGATACAGTGTTTGAGGAGTACCATAACCTTCTTAGAAATTGATCTCATAGTAGTAGTAGTGCACAGGTAGTAGTTTGATAACTATTCATTACGCTTTTTTTTTTACCCTTTTGTTGCATTCAAAATCTCTCTCCACCCCATTATATTATACTATCTTAAAATATTTCCATCGCCTTTCTCTTAAATCTTATGTGCTTTCTTCTTTCCTGCTTTCTCATTCTCCAAAACATGAAATCGATTCCTTATCATTTTTATGATAAGGAATCGATATCATCTATTTCTTTATATTATTATTATTATATTGTAAGGGCACCTCCATGGAGTCTGAAGACTCATCATGGGAGATCCAAATTATCTACACAATCTATCATACATTTCCTTGAACCCATTAATAGACAAAGTACTAACAACTGACTCTGACATCCCATTCCATTCATTCACAACTCTCCAAGTGTAAAAAATCTGGTCATCATGCCCCTACTAACCACACTTTTACTCAACTTCCAGAGGTGAATGAACTCTTGTTCTGCCCCCTTTAGCTAAGTGTTGAAACATTTCCCCTGCATCATTCTTATAAAATCCTTTAACTTGAATGTTTCTATCATATCCCCTCTTTTTTTGGCTATCAACCAACTTCTGCAACACCCTCAATCTATCCTCATAGCATTCCACAGACCACTTCCCATCTTGCTTGCTCACTTCTGAATCCTCTCTACCATTTCCTCATGTCTAAGAAACCCAGGAGACCAGACCTGATCATAGTAATCCAGATATGGATGTATCAAGGCCTTATAAAGAGGAATAACAACTTCCTTATTGCTACTTATTAGTGTGTTTTTCAACAGCCAAATAATTTTATGAGCAACCTTAGCGATACGTCATCTACCTGGAGTATAGTTCTATCAATGCAATACACAGCTTGTAATATATTTATCCCAAAATCCATTGCATAACTTTATATTTCTACACATTAAACTGATACCTGTTATCTTTTACCCATACTGACAGCCTATTTAAATCATCCTGCAAGCTCTCCATATTGCCTCAATTAAATTACTCTACCTAATTTTGCCTCAACAAACAACTGAATATTTCCTTTCAGGCTGTTTTCTATATCATTTATGTACAAATTAAACCGTAGTGGTCCTAGCACTTATTCTTTTCTGTGCTATTAAAAACTCAAGGACCTAGGGCCTAATGCCCACTTTGATCCCTTCAGACTACTGTAGAAAAGTTCTTCTCCCCCTAAAAAATTGTAACAATAAGCATATATTCCTAAAATAGAAACATCTATCATAAGTCCATAAATATATCCTAAGCCCAATAGATTCCCCGTAAAGTACTCAATAAGCCATAAAATTTGAGTCTGATATAATCTTGCATGTGGAATACTGAAAACATTAATTTCCAGTCTGTTTTTAAAACAGCAGAACAAACCCTCTTCATAGCCAAATGGAATTAAAAAAAGAGTCCCTTTTTCTCTCCACTAAAACTATTTAGAACAGTGGATGAATGTATATTCCTTTCATTTATTTCCAAATCTCTGATGTTGATGATGATGCTATAGAGTTAAAGGAAGTAGTTCTCCTTGTGATAGTCTAGTGTGTTTAGCAAGTTAGTCACACTATTTTAATATAACTAACCTGTTATATAAACCCTCCTGCTTCTCCCTCCCCCTTTATTCTTGATATGTACCCTCAAGGGAACAGAATTTTATGACACCACAACATGAAAATCTTACTTTATTATTAATTTCCTACTTACAATTTCTCCCTATATTATTCTTTTATTAGTCAGAACTCCAATATTGTCAGACCTTATATTTTGGTCTTCTAAGACACTTCTATCTATATCAGTACACCTACATCATGGTCTCCCTCTGGATCTTTATCCTGCCATCATGGCATCAAACACCAGTTTCATTAACATTTCCTCTCGTTCTGTTTAAATGAAAATACCACACACATTGTTGAATGCCCACAATGTCAAGTTTCTTCTTAATATCTTTTATATGTTTGTCATGGATGCCATCTGTTCACTCCCCTAATTTTCCTAAGAAATCTCACATCAGTAGTCCTTAGTCTTTGAACAACTTTTTATTTCTAACCCAGTTTTCGATCCATAAGTTAAAATTGGCTCGTTTACAGCTACTTCAATGTTTTGACTAATTTCACTCTGTTTCCTCCTTAATGAATCTAGGCCAAGTGGCCTGTTTCTATCTCAGCCCAATTTTATTATTATTATTATTAACATCTGACCTCTATGGAGTTAGAGACTCATCTGTCTGTTTCTTTGACCCTTTCATTTGTAGTTCATCTTCCCTAGTATTATTATTATTTGACACCTCCAGGGAGTCCAAAGACTCAGCGAGGGAGAGTGTGCCAACAGCATTGTTAAACTTGCTTAATTTTTTGCCATTAGTAGCAGAGGCTCTACCAATCGACCAACCTTTGCCAGCAAAGGTTGGTCGATTGGTGGAGCCTTCTTCTCAGCCTTGACTTCTCACCACATTAGCTTTCTTATTCTGTTGTTTTCTTCACTAAATTGTACTTGTTTTGTAGGTTTCTCATTCAGATGCAGTTGAAGTTT
The DNA here is from genome assembly GCF_054136105.1 of Typopeltis vanoorti. Classification (NCBI taxonomy): domain Eukaryota; kingdom Metazoa; phylum Arthropoda; class Arachnida; order Uropygi; family Thelyphonidae; genus Typopeltis; species Typopeltis vanoorti. Next base: position 93,899,762 of record NC_143560.1, on the reverse strand, counting down.
TCAGTGTTCCTGCCTGTTTTCAAAGTCTTTTTATTGCTGATTTTCATTTAAATTTATGACAGCAGGTTCTTCAGTGTAGTTAAGGAATCCTGGTGACTACCATATTTACTCAAATATAACTTGCACTTTTTTCCCAAAAATTAAAGTTAAAAAAATCATGTTGCGAAATATATGCTGAGATTTTCAGAAACTAAAGTTTTTCAGAAAAAAAATTGACCTTTATAATTAAATCCTCAGCATTCATTATAATTTATAATTGCTCATATTAATTATAAAATGAATGCTTTTAAATTTTAATTATCAATGTTATTTACACGATTGGCAGCTCACTTTCATAACAAGATATATTTGAATCTTTAGCAACAATGCTTCTACGATTAAATTAAAACAGTTTCATTATTGCTTGTCTTTTTATCATTTTGGAATCATATGATCTTCAAGTTTAAAGATCTGTAACTTGAGTGTTTCTTCACATTTCAAACAAAAATTACCAATAATTTACAAGACTTGAGATACATTATGAACAATCGTTTTTACAAGTTACTAATGAAAAGTGAAAGCAGAATTCGAAACAGATAGCAATGATAGGCCAGTAGAGATAGTGTAGCTATGAAGATAAGTATGTGATTGGTGCAGTATTAACAAAAGATCACGCAGCTCAACGACAAAGATCTTTAATAGCTGATGTCGGCATTGGTCCTCTTTCGTCTTCCTCTTTTTCAGAAGAAACACATCTCGCTGAGTTTCTTGGTGTTCTTCATTCAAGAGATCTTGGAGTTCTTCTGTCGTCAGATCATTTTCATTTTCCATTATCAGCTCTTCAATGTCATCTTCATTCACCTCCAATTCCAGATCTCTAGCAGTTGTCATAATTTCAGGGACATCATCTCTGTCTCCCTGAATGCAGGATGGACACAGCTTTCGCCAAGCAGAATTCAACTGTTGTTGAGTGACCTTTGACCACGCCTTTTGAATGAGCCAGATAGCTTCAAGAATATCAAGTTTTTCTTTCCAAAACGTTTTTAATGCCATCGTTGAGGAGAACTGGCACGCTTCAAAACACCGACGAAACAGCACGCGAGTGTACAATTTCTTGAAACCCACAATAACCTCCTGATTGATTGGCTGAATCAACGAAGTGGTATTTGGAGGCAGAAACTGAACTATCAGCCAGGGAAAGTCTTCCAGTAAATTATCTTCAAGGTCTTTTAGGTGTCCTGGTGCATTATCCAATAGCAACAGTGTTTGCAATGGCAATTCATTGGTTTGAAGGTAATCCTTAATGCTTGGGGCACAAACTTTAAACAGCCATTCTTTGAAAAGAACCTGCATGACCCATGCCCTTTCATTTGATCTCTACATCACTAGCAGTCTTTAATTATGAAATTTTTGTTGAATGCTCTAGGGTTCTCAGAGTGATAGACAAGAAGCGGTATAAGTTTCATGTCACCACTAGCGTTAGCTCCCAAAAGTAATGTCAATCAGTCTTTTATGGGTTTATTCCCAGGAATATTTTTCTCATCTTTCTTTCATGATGTAGGTACGGTTCAGCATGCGCTTCCAAAATAAACCAGTTTCATCACAATTGAAAATTTGTTGTGGATAATATCCTTCTTTTTTAATGAATTCTTGAAATTTGAGACAGAACTTCTCAGCTTCTTCTTTATCTGCACTAGCAGACTCACCGTGCATTACCACATGTTTAATGCCAGATCTCCTTCTACCATCCAGTGGTAGCCTTAAATTCTGTCTCCTCATGTGACGAATGTGGGGTTTGTTTTTTCAGTTCTTCAAAAATTTCTCTAGCCTTCTCTTGAATGATAGTCATATAGTTACATCTCTTTTCATTTCCCTTTCCTTTATCCAAACTAAAAGCAATCTCTCCATTATTTCATGGATGGCACATCTTTGTTTCTCAGATGTGATTTTCGTTACTCCTTTAGCTGCTTGAGTCTTCTTGATTATATCTTTCTTAGCTAAGATTGTGCCTACTGTAAACCTGTTCAAGCCATACTGCCTAGCAACATCCAACATCTTCTGCCCACTCTTTTTAGGCCCTATAATATTATCAGTTTTTTTTTTTTTTTTTTTAAATAAAAAGTTCAGAAAAGCACTTACAAAAATTCAGAGAACAGAAATCAACTAGTGCACAAAAAGGTTATGTATATGACTGCCAAAGTCTGTTCCAGAAACCGTTCATAGATGGCAGCAAAATACAGTTCTACAAATCTTACACACAGTGTCGCTTCTTCTTGTGTTCGTTGTCCGATTTGTTCGCAATCTGAACTGTTCGTTAACCGACCACCTACTGTAATGATAAATACCTGTTGGATTTCTGCTCAGGACATGGACTGGTTATTATTAACACAATGTTCCAACATAAAAATGTGCACAAATTCACATAGAAGAGGCAAGGAATAAGAAAAGTCTCATTGACTATGTTATTTTGATAGTGATGTTTTCTTTCTGGTGCAGGACACCAGAAAGAAAACATCACTATCAAAGTGATGTGTGTAAAACTAGCTAAACAAAAGTCATGGAAAGACTTTGGTAAGAACATGGAAAATAAATATCAATAAGGTGGCAAGATATTTTGGAGGCTGTTGAAAAGGCTCAAAAATGGAGAAATGAGTGCTGTAAAGTCTTTAGTCTTTAGCAGGATAAAACATGTAAGAAAGTTTTATATCAAATAAAAGTTGAGCAGCTTTCAGATGTGAACTGTAGACTAAAATACGCAAACATTATTCAAGAAAAAATGAAAGTTTGAGAACAGGAACCAAACCTTGGAGATTCAGTGGCAATTCTTCGGAAATCAATCAGTGTTTCTCCTGAAAAAAACATTAATTGATTCAGCCAGAGATGCCTATGATGAGATTGTTTGCAAGGATAGAAAAATCAAGACTGCATGGTGGACACATCAAGTTAAAGAGGCAGTGAAGGAAAAGAAGAAAGCATATCAAAAGTTCCTGGCGAATAAGTCGTCTCGTGCTCTTAGAGAATACAGAGACAAATGTAAGAAAGCTAGACAGTGTGTAAAACTAGCTAAACAAAAGTCATGGAAAGACTTTGGTAAGAACATGGAAAATAAATATCAATAAGGTGGCAAGATATTTTGGAGGCTGTTGAAAAGGCTCAAAAATGGAGAAATGAGTGCTGTAAAAGGAATTAGAGATGATAAAGGTGGCCTGAAAACTATAGAAAAAGATATCTTTGATGTATGGAGTAATTACTTTGAAAAACTGCTAAATCGGTGACAGTAAACAACACTCAACAGGCATGTAATCGGGAATACATGTCCATACTTGAAGTAGAAAAAGTCATCAAAAGCCTGAAATGTGGAAAGGCAGTTGGATTAGATGATATTAGACCTGAAATGCTCATGCATGGAGGTATAAAAGTCTTGCAGTGACTGCAATGCATAGTTCAGAAGGCCTGGATAGAGGGACAAATTCCAGATGATTGGAGTAGAGCCCTCATAGTACCCATATATAAAAAGGAAAATAAAACTGAATGCGAGAATTGCAGAGGCATTTCTCTACTGAGCATTCCTGGTAAGATTTATGCAAGTATACTTGAGAAACAGTTGAGAAGGATTGTGGAAAGGAAGCATGGTGAAGAGCAAACTGGACTCGGGCCAAAGACTGTTAGGATCAGATTTTCACTTTACGAAAATAGTTGAGATATCGTGGGAATATAACAAAGATCTGTATTTAAGTTTTGTAGATCTAGAAAGGCATATGACAAAGTGCCAAGAGAAAAGCTATTTAAAACTCAGTTATATGGTGTCAGTGGGGGCATTATAACAAGTAATACTTAGTCTTTATTTGAGTTGTAACAGTTAGAATTAAAGGAAGTACAGGAAGATGGTTTGATGCGAAATCTTGTGTCAGACAAGGATGTACATTATCCCATGTGTTATTATATCCCCTGATATCAAAATTGGAGATGTTAATCTCAGCTCTTTACTTTATGCGGATGATGTTTTACTTTTAAATGAATCCAGTACAATACTGCTAAATCGGTGACCATAAACAACAGGCATGTAATCAGGAATACATGTCCATACTTGAAGTAGAAACAGCCATCAAAAGCCTGAAATGTGGCTTTTTTTTATTCAATTTAGTCAGGGAATCTTATACAAGATTCCCTGACTAAATTGAATAACTTTTGTAATAAATTTCATATGAAAATCAGCAATAACAAGACAAAGACATGAAAATGGGGAAATATTGAAAATATCAACTACATTTTGAATGAAGTAGCTATAGAACAAGTAAAACATTTCAGCTACTTAGGCACAATTTTTAGTGAAGATGGTAAATTAAATATGGAAATAGACAACAGAATGAACAAAGTTGGTATGGTAGGAAGTTAACTGAATAAATTTATGTAGAATAAGAGAGAAATTAATCAAAACACTAAATTAGTATATGAGACAGTGTTCAAACCAATTTTCACTTCTGGATCTGAGAGCTGGGTTAGAAATAAAACACTTGACCAAAGACTAGAGACCACAGACAGGAGAGCCCTGAGAAAGATTAGGGGCATGAACAGTAGCAACATCATATTAAAAATGAGGATATTAGGAAAGAATTTGACATTGTTATCATCCAGGAATGTGTTAGCAGAAATGGTATGGTCCCTTAAACAGAATGGGCGAGGAAATATTAGCAAAACAAGTGTTCTCTGCCCAGAGGGAATGGTAAAAAGTGGCTTAGAAGATAGAAATATGAGCTATGATAATATTGGAGATAACAGATTGATTTGGAGGAAAATTGTTGATTAGAAGTTAGTAATGATGTAAGATTTTTGTGATGTTGAGGGTACATTTCAGGAATTTGATAATGATGATAATGAGAAACAGTAATTAAAAGTACTTCTGCTCAACATCTCAGGTTACCAGTGATTACTCATAGAGGATGTCCCTCATAGAACTTTATTCTGTTTATTTTCTATTTCTTTGTATTGCCTGTATGAGTATGTGTTAGTTTTATGGAATAACAAATTATGTCACTCTAACAGATGAAATGTGTCATTGAACCATTGTTTAATTCAGTTTCTCTCTGCTGTATTGTATTTTTGTTAAACTGTGAATATAATAATATTATCTTTATCTGAAGAGTGAGAAAGTAAGGTAGGCTTTCTTGTTTAGTTTTGTTTTTTTCCACAGGACACCACTGCTCCAAGCACTTATAGGATTATTTGAACTTCCAGAAGATGACACCATACCCGATGAAGAACATTTTATTGAAATTGAAGACACACCGGGATATCAGACTGCTTATTCCCAGCTAGTGTTTGTTGTTGATCGTAAACAACATGATCCTTTTAAAGGAACAATTCCTGATGCAAGATTAAATCTTGCTCAGTGTTTGCACAAACTTTCAGTTAACCACCCTGGAAAGGTATGTAATTTTATGTTTCTACTTGTTGCTGTTTATTTCTGCAGTTCTTGTAATACCAGTAATTGTTTTTATTTGGACAGAAATAGCTATTGTCATATAGTCCAGTGCTGACAATTGTAGAAATGGCAATTGTCATCTTTATCTGAAGATGACAACAGTCCACATATATACTGTGGGTGCTATATATATATATATATTCAACAGCTCACAAAGCTTTTAAAACAGACATCCATCCAATTTGATTTTGGAAGGGCCAAATTCAGAAAAATTTACTTTCTATTCATATTGCACTCAAGCTTTCCAGTCCCTTGCCAGATTCATTGGTACAGCTTATGTCCTTCATTATTTCGCCTCTCATACATACAGATGGTGCATTGTCATGTTGCTGAAAGATAGTCTTCTTGTCCTTCACTACATATCATGGTTGGTCACTTTCCCACTAGTCCTAGATTATGTACCTCAGGCACTATACTTTTATCTGCTATTTTTCTTTTCTTCAGTGACCTTCTCTTACTAGTTCATATTCTAACAATAGCTTTGTTGATGGCAGTATGCTATATTCCCCTTTTTTGCATAACCAGTGTTTTAAACCTGGATCTTTCCCTCTCTACCATTTTTTTGATGGGAAAAGGATAACTAAGTTTCAGTGCTTCTAAAATGCAGTCCTATCTGATTTCTTACAAGAAAGATCTCACTTTCCTTTACATGTCATAATTTTCATATTGTCAAACAAGATTTTTTCCCTCTTTCACTAACTTGGTCTCTATCTAAGATTGTCATCTTGCAGCGCAGGATATGATGCATTTCTTGCACAGTGCATCACATCATATATTGCATAACTTAGAATGCTTGGTCAGAAGATCAAATTTCAGATGATTGAAGCAGAGCTTTCATAGTATCATCTATGAAATCAAAATGACAGAGGAATTTCCTTTCTGAGTGTTCAGAGGAGATTTATGTAAGCATATTTGAGAGGTGGCTTATTTATAAAAAAAAAAAAAAAAAAAAAAACTAGGAAGAACAAGCTAGGTTCATGATGAATAGAGTTTGTCAGAATGAGATCTTCACTTTAAGACAAATAGTTGAGAAATCATAAAAATATAACAGATCTGTGTTTAAGTTTTGTACATCTGGATAAGTGCCAAGAGTGTTAAATGCTAGAATTAATTATGTCAACAGGACATATTAAGCAATACATAGTCTGTATTTGAGTTATAAATTAGCAGTTAAAGTGGAGCTACAAGAAAATGGTTTGATATTAGATCAGGTGTGAGAGGAGGGTATATTATCTCCTCTTTAGTCACATCTATGTGGATCACATTATGGAGAAGCTATAGAACAGTAAAACATTTTACCTGTTTCTTCTTCTCTTTTGGTGCATCAGTCCGAAGATTGCTAATTATAGCAACACATTGCAACATCCTGTCTGGTGACCTCCTTTTTATCTCTTCATAATTCTTAGCACCAGTTAGCATCATTATATTATTTATATATGAAATTCTGGTCTGCCTCGTGGCCTCTTTCCTTCTATAGTCCCCTCCATTATTTCTGTAATCAATCCCCAATGCTTCAAATGGTGTCCAATTAGGCTTTTTTCCCCTCTTATTGATGTGTTTCATTAATGACTGCTCTTCATGAACTATATTTAGAACTTCATTACTTTTCCTTTCTGTCCAACTGATTTTCATCATCTTTCTCCAGTACCAAAGTTCAAATGCCTCCAACTTTTTGATATCTTGTTTTGTTAGTCCAGGCCTCACAACCATATAATGCAATGCTCCATATGTATGTTTTCACTAGCTTTTTTTGAGCTGGATGCTAAGTCCTTTACTGGTAAAAGTGTTCCTTCTGTTGTAGAATGCTTTTTTGGCTAGGATTATTCGTGCTTTAATATCTGATTGGTTTCTTCCATCTTTTGTGATTAGACTTCCAAGATATTTAAAAGAGGATACCTGTTGTATTAGGTTATTATTTATTTCCAGGTTTATTTTCATTGGATTTGCGTTACTTGTAATCAATAATTTTGTTTTCTTATAATTAATTTTTAGGCTATACTGTGTGAAAATTTCTTCCATCTTTGTCAGGGTGGCTTTCAGTTTGTTTTCGTTATCAGCTATAATTGCTATATCATCTGCATACCATAACCAGCTAATATCAATTCCATTTATCTTAATTCCTGTTTCTATTAGTTCTTTCAATTTATTTATTGCATCTTCAGTGTACAGATTAAACAATATGGGTGAAAGAGAGCACCCCTGTCTTACCCTTCTATGTATTGTTGCTATTGTGGTTTTTGTTTTATTGCTGGCTGCTTCTATTAGGGCTTCTTGATGCTTGTAAAGATTAAATATAAGCCTTCTATCTCTCCAATCTACCTTTATTGTATTTAGGAGGTGAAACATTTGGTTCCAGTCCATACTGTCAAAGACTTTTTCCAAGTCAAGAAAGACTATCAGAGTATTTTGATTCTTCTCAAATCTTCTTTCGCATCTCTTGTCCCCTGCTGTTTCCTGAATCCAAACTGGTCAATGCCAACATATTCTTCAACCTTCTTTGTTAGTCTTTTTTGTATAATTTTGAGTAGTATTTTCAAAGCATGTGATATTAAGCTCATTGTTTGACGATTTTCACACTTGTTTGCATTATTTACTTTAGGAATGGGTATGATAGGACATTGTGTAAAATCTTTGGGTACAATCCCCATTTCATAAATATCCTTTATGGTCTTGAAAAGGTATGACTTAGTTATGTTTCCTGAGTATTTTATTAATTCTGAAGGGATGTTATCAATGCCTGGTGCCTTGTGGTTGACAATTCATTCAGTGCCCATTCAAATTCATCTTTTAATATAGTTGGACCAATTTCTTCCACATCAAGTCTTGTTTCATCTTCTATAGCCTTGCCATCTAGATCTTTTCCGCTATATAGATCTTCTAAATACTCCTTCCATCTTTCTGAAATTTCTTCCTTATCTATAAGTATGTTCCCCTGTTTATTTTTGATAATTGTACTTATCTTGTTTTGCTAGCTTATTCCTTTTATAATGTTATAAACTTTATCGATTCTCCAGTCTTTGTTAGATCTTCTATTTCTTTACATTTCTCTGCATACCATTATTCTTTTGCTTCTTTACACTTTCTATTTATCATATTTTTTATGTTTATATTTTTCTTCTTTCTTCATTTAGGGAAGTTTTGTATTTCCTTCTTTCATCTATTAGATCTAGAATGTCCTGGGTGATCCATGGCTTTTTTTATTTGCTTGTTCCTTAATTATATGTAGTCATTGGCAGCCTTGACAGTATCCTTCAAATGAGTCCATTTTTCCTCTGTGTTTTTCTTTTCCCTCTCCAGTTTTAATGCTTTCATCAGTTTGCTGCTTATAGTTTCTATGGTTTTTCTCTGTTTTCAGGTTATTTATGTTCCATTTGGACCTTTTCCTTGGTTGCGACAGCTTTTTAAATCTGAGATTACATTTCAATAAAACCAAATTGTGGTCACTGTCAACATCAGCTCCTGGGTGACTTTTGCATGATTTTACTTGATTTTTAAATCTATTTCTTGTCATAATATAATCTATTTGGTACCTTCCTATATCCCCTAGCATTTTCCAAGTATACCACAATTTGGTTTTATTGAAATGTAATCTCAAATTTAAAAAGCTGTCACAACCAAGGAAAAGGTCCAAATGGAACATAAATAATCTGAAAACAGAGAAATTTTTGGTACCTGGTATGAGGTACCAAAAAGGTATTAGTAATGATCAGATTGAATTGGTGGCAAACTCAAAAAGCCTAATCCCCTCTTTCATTTTGGCATCCAAGTCCATACCTCTCTACCATCTTTGCCTTCACCAATGACTGCATTCCAATCACCCATGACAATAAGATTATCTTCCTTTTTGGTAAGTGTGATTAATTCTCAATATCTACATATACTCTCTCAACTTCATCATCACTGTGGTTGCTAGTAGGCATGTAAGCTTATATTATTATAATATTTATTGGTTTTGCTTCTAGTTTTACCATTATCAATCTGCTACTACATTTTACTGAGTTGATTACTCTTTTTCCCCATTTCTTATTGAGAACCACTCGCAACTCCATTTTTTGCTGTCTCATCACCTGAATAAATGATTTTGTAATCACCACTCCAAAGTCTCCAGTTCCTCATTCCATCTCATTTCATTATTTTCCAATATGGCTATTTTTAATCTATCCATTTCTCTCTTCAAATTTTCCAATTTGTAGGAATGTTCTCACATTCCACATCCCAATGAATGTATAAAGATTTCGCTGGTTTACGACCTGGGAAGCCTGGTTTCTTCCCCTGCCATGCACATGTATTGAACCATTGTGCGCTTTACTATCTTTTAGAATGTCCATCCATACTACTATCTTACTAGGGAAAAATAGAACAAGGTCCAGTAATAGCCTTCTAAAGAGGCTCAGTGTGCTAGCCATTTCTCATTCTTCATGATTATCCGCCTACCACAGTATCCTTTACACTGTTGTCACTTATGGTAATCTTCCGCTGATCAGGATGAAAGTTGTTGCTGCCACAACTTCCAGCGGGCTGTAACTTATTGAATGGTGGTTACATCTCGCCATGTTGCATCTCCATCAATGGAAACGTGTGGCTTTTTATAGAGATAACCATGCCGCTGTCTATCTCACCACTTCCTGTTGGTAGATTCCATCCCATTGTCCACGACTTCATATTCACAGGTTTCCCTGTTTATTCGTAGCTAACCTCTGTATCCAGAGGCCATTCTCCTATCCGCAACTTGGGGATGCGCTTGCTAGCATGGGATCCATGCCCCAAGTTTAGCTGTCTATAGAATAATAATAAAAAAATAAAATGTGTTGAGACAAATTATAGAAACTCATGGCTTTATTCCCATTTTAGGTGGGAGATGAATTTCATCAACCGATGTGAAACTACTGCCTTGCTTATTTGGAGGCCAGAAGTAGCTTGAAAAAGTTCCAGGGTTTCTTGACCATGTAAAAAATAAAAAAATCCATAGCCCATTCATGGTACTAATGTACTATTGGCTTACAACCTTTCATGAGTGGAAATCACATAATATATATATATATATAACCAATGCTATTTTAAGCTTATTACTGTAAGCAGTGAAAGCCCAAAACTTTCATGATACTAAATTAATTTTGTAGTAAATGTCACCACAATCCACTGCCTCAAATTTTCATTTTCTAAACCCAGATTATATTTTAACTTAATCTGCTCAGTGAAAGAGCAACGTGCTGTCTGCCAATACATGTGAAAGGAGGTTAGCATGCTTTAGAGGGGGGGGGGATAGTTCGACATAAGGCTTGCACTAATTTGTTGCTAAAAACCATCAGCTTAAAATGCTGCTGTTGGGAATATTGCTGTGGAAAGCACTTCATACAATGCATGAAACTAGAAAATAAAGTTGAAATAAGTTGAACATTAGGGAGCTTATTGAGTTAGAAGTTTTGATTTTAGGAGCTGAAAGATCAGTTGATTTTTAAAATAATTAGCAATGATTGATTCATTTTTTTCTCGATTATTATTTTTATGAGACCACTTGCTCTCAAAACAAGTTGAGGACAAGTGGTAGCAAAAGTAAGATGAAAAGTATTATAGTTGAACAACAAAAGATGAGGATGCAAGTAAGGATAAAAAAAATTAATAAAAATATCCCACAAAAAAACATAACAAAAATCAAGCATATTGACTCACCTGCCATTGTTCTTCTCATTAATGCTGTAATGCAATACAGCATACCACTATAATTATAATAAAAGTCACAGCTCTTAGAAAAATCCATGTTGGAGAAATGCTTGGTGAGTGATATGGGAGAGATGTAGGTGGGGGAGAGATAGCAGATTATGAAAGAACAAAAGAAATGATTTAGGTTGAGTTTTGTGTTAAGATTCCATGATGAGGAGAGTGATGAAATAGTGTTTCCCTGGGGCCAAGATTAAGAATGTTAGCAATGCTGACAGGATGCAATGAGTTTTTACTCGTGAAACAAATAATTGTTTTGGCTGGTTCAAGTGATCTACAAGTGACAATTGTGTTTTGCAGGAAGGTATGAAAGAACTACTTACAAGCAAATAAGAAGAGTGAGAAAGTAAAGATTGTGAGCCTTCTCCCACAATGAGAGTGGTGAACTGAGAAGAAAAGCTATGATTGTGAGTTAGTGCACAGGTGGAATGGTGTGAAGTTTGTGGATGTGTGGTGCCAGTTTAATGGGTGAAAGCACTTATATAAGACATATAATTTGCATTTGACTGGATTAGGAGTTAAGTGTCTTGAAAATATTGTTCAGAAATACAAAATCAGATTGGGCCATTTGTTTTGGTTGGGGGAGTGCAGGCATCCTACAGTTGAGGTGAGAGATTGATCACATGACAATGAATGAATGGAGCACACTCAGATTCTTAACTTTAGTAGGATCATCAACAAAAGATGCAAGGGAGATTATAGGATGAATGGATATTGAGTTTATGTTTACTGTGGATTATCTGAGTTTCATCCAGGTACACATTTTTATTTTTTTATTAGGTGACTTATGCATTAATTACTCTTCATTAAAAAAAATTGGAAATAAATGGGGTTATAAAAAAGCATTTCTTTCCCTCCTTTCTGCTTACTGTGATGTAATAGTTTCTTTAATACTCTGCTGTAGAATTTAATTTAATGTTATAATTAAATTCACTGTCTTTAAAGAGACCGTGTGTAGAGGCTTAAGTGCTGTGAGGACATCATGTTGGAGGCTTGATGGATTGTATACAGCACTCAGAAAGGATTAAAACAATTTAATTCTTTCTATATTTCGTCTCAGTCAGTGAGATATCTTCAGGAATTACAAAAAAAAAACTAATGTAACAAATGCAAAGAATACTAAGTCCAACCACGTGGGTGACACTAAAGTCCTTAGAGGGCACTCCACTAAGGTGGAGCGCCCTCTAAGGGCGGTTGTAGGTGGCCTGGAATGTAAAGTGGGACCTCTGGTGATAAGCGTTTCCCAAGTCTTAGGAAGCTTAATGCAACCATATTTGTTAAGATTTGGTTGATTCCTGTGAGCTGCTGATTCTAAGAATAGTCTCTCTCTTTTGAATTTGCTGTGGTGGGAGTTGCATGGTGGTTTTTTTTCCATGAGATCCCGTGGGTTGTATCCACGACATGGTCAGCCAGGCCTGACTGACCATAGTCGTGGTTGCAGATGTATATGCCTTATGATCTGCCTGTCTGTCCAAAGTATGCCAGTTTACAGGAACATGATACTTTATAAAGAGAATTAAAGTTATGCAATTCAATTTTTAAAATGTTAAAATGAATTGTAACTTTTATGTTATAATGTTTTGCTAATGACAGCATAAACACCTGGACGTGACAATAAAGAGCTACACTTTCAGCCAATAACAGCAGTTTGAAGCTGGCAAGCATGTGTGCAAAGACAAGAGGAAGTTGAGAGAAGAAGAAACCCAATGGCTGGGTAATGGGTTGGTTACCTAGCCATTATGACAGAGGAGAGGGTTAATATGAACATATTCAGAGATCTGCGAATGTGTTCCTATATTCATATATAGGAACACATTTCTATATTTGAATATGTAATCTTCAGTTACATGAAGCAGATACATGTAATTGAAGATTTTGTTAGACAACTGTATGGCAAACAGTTTACTCTAATGTATAATCTCTTCATGTGTACTTTCTGGAGTGAGGTAAATATTCCTAAGATTTCTTTGTGCTCAAGTTACAAGCTAGGATGTGTTCCTTATCTTGTAATAAGTGTTAACTTTGAGACAGAGTAATATTTCTTTATTGGAACAAATTGTATTAAAACACAATAGTTGTTTTAATCATAGAGAGGAATATTCAGGGAATGTTTCCTTTGTTTATTGTTTACTGACCTTAATAAAAATCTATAGTCGTTTTAATCCTAGAGAGGATTAATAAAGGAATTTGCTTCCTTTGCTTTGTTTTTTGTTAGAATTTTTTTTTTTTATTTCAGCAGAGGAGTATGTGAGAAAAAGTATAATCTGTTACAAATTTTCTTAATGTATATAGTTATTTAATTAAACATTGTTTCTTTTGTGTTGCAATTTCTCTTGTCACATTTTAGATATAAGTGAATGTAATATGAGTTTTTAATGTTTTGAGGAAAACTAGTATTGTTTTCTCCAAAACATTAAAAACCTATCAGAAAATTTTCAAAGTAGGTAAACACATTGGAAGAAAACCAGAAATACTTAAATGATATTCGTGGCACAAACCTAATATATAACCTGTGAATAACTAATATGTGTGGTTTTTAATAGGTGCGGCTAATCACAGATCAGTAGTTAACACAAAAAGTTACTGATCTGGCATATCATTTTAACGATACTAATGCCAGAAGTATTTGGAATGAAGGAGAGGGGTTTTGTTAGTTCAGCTTGGCCAGAGAGTATAAGCATTTGGCATATGCACTTGGTTAGTATAGACACAGGAATAGAATGCAAGGGTTATAGTGATTTCAGAGTGGACAGAGGGAACAAAATGGGGGTATGGAGGATTGCTAATGATAGCAGAAGAATGAAGAATTGAAGCTAGAAAGGGTAAAGTACATTAGGAGAACAGGGATGCACCAGCCAGCTCATCATTATTTGTTTGGTATACAGTGTATGTATACTAACAGGGCACACTGTAATAAATTTAGTTTAATCCTTTATCCAAGTGTAAGCAAACAAAGTTTGTGCGCCTGAAGTATCTTCAGGACTGAGGGCAACTCGTAGTAAAGGTGGACCAAGCTCTCATCACTCCTTGTCTCAGTATCTCCCATAATGCAAAGTACATCTCCTTGTGGACATGTATAATGCTATGCATTAAGGGAAGGGCCACTACCCAGACCGATTTCCGTTTGTTTAAGTGCGGGGATACCTCTTCCAAAAACTCGTAAAATCCCCTGGATCACCCAGTAATGAGCGACCTGCAGGGTAAGAAACTCAGTTGGCTCTACATCGTGGCAGGCCCCCCCCACCGCCGAGCAGAGCCGCTCATCTGGAAAGGTAACAGCAACAGCTGTGCCTCAGTTAACTTCACCAACTACAGCATTGCCATTCATTACCCACCACCACCACCACCACTCAGGCCCTGGGTGACAGCACCAGCCGAGCCTCAGTTAAAACTTCACGGTTTACAGCATTGCCATTCATCATCCAAGCTTCCAACTGGTTTCAAGCTTATTGAGGTCTCGTCAGTGGGAGCAAGACCCAGAAGTGGTGATACTAAGGCAGAAGCAATGGAAAGGTCATATTTACCTATATGAGTTGCCAAAAGGTGTACCACCGTATTATTAAATTACTCTGGATTTAGAGAAAGATGTTGGAAGTTTATTTTCCACCAAGTTTCCACCAACTTTATCTTCCAACAAAGACGTTGGAAGTTTATTTTCCACTTGGTATAAAATAAACTTCCAACATCTTTCTCTAAATCCAGAGTAATTTAATAATAAGGTGGTGCACCTTTTGGCAACTCATATAGGTAAAGATGAACCTCTCCATTGCTTCTGCCTTAGTATCACCACTTCTGAGTAGTGGCCCTTCCCTTAATGCATAGCATTATACATGTCTGCAGAGAGATGTGCTTTGCATTATGGGAGATACTGAGATAAGGAGTGATGAGAACTTGGTCCACCTTTACTATGAGTTGCCTCAGTCCTGAAAATACTTCAGGCGCAAGCTTTGTTTGCTTACACTTGGATAAAGGATTAAAACTAAATTTATTATAGTCTAACCAAGTGGAAAATAAACTTCCAAGGGCATGCTGTATGAGGGTAAAGACTGGATATGACATCTGAAACTCCAGGCATTTCTCCTCATTCCTGTGTAGCGGTCACCACCCATTGATCCTTAACTGGTATACAATAAATATTAATATTTAAAAAATCCAGATCAAACAAACTTAGACTAATAGAGAAGATATGATAGCTGTACTCCACTGTACCCAGGCTCTGCTAAATTTCTGCTTCTTTCAATAATATGATTAATTGTGTATAATACAGTAGTTGCTTTTGAAAATTTGTTTTGCCTACTGTATTTTCTCCTGCACCATTACCTTCCAGTTCTCCTTGTATAAACCTGACTGTTTTATACACACAGGTTTCTGTGTGTATAAAACAGTCAGGTTGAGCAGTTCTCTGGGAAGTTTTTCATATTAAGACCACATTGTAATATAAATAAGGAGTTTATTAAAAATAAGCAATTAAAAACCCGACAAGTTATGTGCATTGTACGACTTACATCATTAAGGATAGTGGTACATAAGTTTTACACAACAAAAGTCTATTAACAATTACACATATTAGATGTTTTTGATAACTTCACAACTGTTAAATATAATTGATAAACCAGAATACAAATGATAAATTTGTTACTGTATGCATGTTGGAACATTGCTAGTTGTTGCTTTCACATTCTGTGGTATCATGCATACTATATCCTAGGTCTGTGGCAGTTAACTTTTTGATGAAAGTAGACCATACTTGATGTAAAATTAACCCTTGATTTTTATTGCATTATGTAGGGATCCTAAGCATTTGTGAGCAGATTTCTTGCAGTAGGCATGATCAGAATATTTTATCAGCATCAAAAAAAGGATACAAACTAAAAAAAAAAATGTTCCTTACTGAATGCAAAAATTTTTCCATAAAATTAAAAAAACTACATAGAGGCAATAAAAAGTAACTCTTTCTAAAAGAAAGAAACCTTTGAATCTAGATTTCAAATTTTGAGACGCAAAATAAAGAATCATAAGATTAGAAAAAAAAAAGAACTGAGAAAATTGCTGGATAGTTTTGATATTTAATTTTCGGCTTTGATTTTTATTTATTTTATTTTTTTTTTTTCTTCAACGCATCATTGGTTGGTGATTACTGTAACATGTAGTAGTTTAAATTTCCTCTTCTTCCTTTTCTTTCTCATCTGTCAAATGCTGGGTTGAGTACCCTATGAACAAATCTTTGCTATCTAGTTCTCTGTCTCTCTGGCCTTTTTTGTCATCTCTCTGAAGCTCAATAATTGTGACCTTTCAAAGACTGTAACCTAGTTCTTTTTGGTCTGTCTCTTGATCGTCTTCCTCCAGTGATTCCATTCAAGACTTTGTTTGGTAATCTTTGAAAGGGCATTCTCTGGAGGTGTCCGAACCATCTTAATTGCTGTTTAAGAATTACAGCTATGATATCTTCTGTATAGTTTAATTCGTGTTTGACTCAATCATTTGTTTTGTGTTCTGACCAGTGAGTTATTTTTCTTAAGCATTTCATTTCAAATGCTCTGATTTTTTTGTATTTCTTTCTGAATGAGTGGCCATGTCTTGGCCCCACACATTGCTATAGGTATAATAATGATTTTATAGAGTTTTAGTTTGAGGCTTTTTGAAAGGCTGTTATTTTTCCATATTTTTATATGAAAAAATATAGTAAATCTTACTTTGTTAAATCTGTATTCTACTGTTTCTGTATTGTTGAGGTTGAGTAATGAGACTTCCAGTATATTTAAATTGCTTTACTTGTTCAAGTATATGATTTTCTAAGTTTATTGAAACTTTTTCCTCATCTCTTCCTGTTTTGCACTCTATTTTTTTTCCAACTGTGCTTCAGATTCTGCAAGAATAATAATATCATCTGCATATTTAATATGGTTGATATTTGTGCCATTTAATGGTTGACCTGGTTCTTCAGATATGGATTTGCATATTTCTTTGAGTTGGTGAGAGTGGGAAATTCTGCATGACTCCTTTTTTCTGTTTTTATTTTATTAAATTGGACAGTTGCTTTGATATCTTTATAATAACTTGTATAAAGGTTTTTAGTTCTGAATCTAACATCATAGATTTTAAGATGTTTATCAACTTATTCTGCAGGACTAAAATGGAATATTAACTTCAGTGCTAATCAGTAAAACACAAAAATAGTTCATGGTATAGAAACTGTTCTGGTGGAGGTACCAGTAATTAATAATTACTGGTACCATCCACCAGTAATAAAAACAACTGAAATGTCTCATCAACATTATATAATTTTGGCTACTCATGATAACCAAGTATTGATAGGCAGACAGCAAATGTAAACACCAACACAATACATATGAAGTCACCATTAGAGGATGGAAGATCATGCAGGAAGATAAGTTCTTTTTTGAAATTTTTAGCAACAAATACAAATTTTTATATTTATGAGTGTTTCTGTGATTAAAGGTTTAATCACAGAAACACTCATAATATGGCCTTTGCAGAATGAAAGATTTTTGGAAGGAGAACAAAACTGAGTAATGTGTTTGTTTAAAGTGTTTCATGAGCAAATATAAGTGTGAAGAGAGTAAAAAGTGTAATAGTGGTGAGTTGAAAGACTAAATGAATGATAATGCAATTGGCACAGTTAGTGTTGCAAGTGGTATGAGTGACTGTACAAATGATGCAGTGGACATGAGATTAAGTGGTAGTTGAAATGCTTGGTGGTGGATATGATACAGAAGTGAGAGAAAGCAGAGCATGAAAAAGCAAAAATAAAGATCAGATTTTTGTATGGTGATTCATTGATATGAGGAATCCTTGAGGAGAGTATGACAAAATCATGTTTTCCTGGAGCTAGGATGTCATTGCTGTAAGGATGCAGAGAGTTAAGGTTAAAGATTTGCTTATTTTGACTGGTGCAAATGATTTAGCAGGTGACAAGTGTGGTATGCGAGAAGACAGGAAAGAGTTGCTGGTGCACGTGAAAAATGAGTCGGTGTGCAGATTGTGCAAGAGGAATGATGTGGATTTTGTAGGATCATGGAGTGAGTTTGACGTAAGAATTTACATAATGTGAATTGCTTGCATCTAAGTGAATAAAGAGCTAGGATGTCATTGCTGTAAGGATGCAGAGTTAAGGTTAAAGAGATGTTTATTTTGTGAAAAAGTGCATGTGAAAAAGAAGAGTGAGAAAGTAAAGGTTGATCCTGTTGCCATGGTGTGATAGAGGCAAGCTATGGTTCACAAATGAGTCAGTGTGCATGAGGAATGATGTGGATTTTGTAGGATCATGGAGTGAGCTTGATAGAAGGAAGAATTTACATAATGTGAATTGTTTGCATCTAAGTGAATTTGGTGTGAAAGTGTTGTTCACTGAGAATTCTGAAGTACAAAGTTAGGGAACTAGAATGTTTGAGGGGGTGGGAGGTGCAGGTAAGTGGGGGTCCAGGCAACCTAGAAGGTGATAAGTGGCAGTGATCACATGATGCAAAATGTAGCACCCCCCAGGTTAACTTTAGTTGACTAAGTAGGTGTAAGGGAGGTTATGGGATGAAGGGAGTATTGAAGCCTATGCATACTAATGCCAGAAGTATTTGAAATAAGGTTTGATTAGTTTTTAGAATTAATCAGCACAACTTGGCCAAAGCTTCAGAGAGGATAAGAAGGAACAGGATGGAGGGAGGGTTTTTGTTAATGATAGCAGAGGAATTGAAGCCATAAAGAGTAGAATTACATTGGGTGGGGGGGGGGATTCAAAGGGCAGTTCATTTGAGGCTATCTGGTGTGAGATAGGAAACAACCCCGGACTAAATATGTAATTGGCTGCAGCTGTAATCCAGGAGCTATACAGGAGAATGTAGATGACATGTACTTGCAAATTAGCCTGATGGATACAGGTGGAATAATTGTTATGGGGGATTTCAGCTATTGGGATATAGATTGGGAGGAGGAAGGCAGAAAAGGAAATGAAATGTATACAGCTGTTGAGATGTAAAATCTCTCATGATAAGTTACTCTGTATAAATAATTATAATACCGAATTAACTCACATAAATTATTATTTATTAGTATAATTTTCGTCTGAATATCACAGGCATCTTCAGTACAAAGCTGATGGAACAATAACTGACAATTCCAAAAGGCACCACCTAAGTAGCTAATGTAAGATAACTAAAAAAGATCATTAAATTTCCTAACTTATTAAAAATAATAAAAATAAATTAATTAATTTAAAATAAAACAAATAAATAATATGTATGCAAAAAAAAAAGTTAGCAAAGATTAGCTGATTTAAAAAGTACTATCTCCCCCAAAGGGGATAGACGTAGACAATCGGATCTGTTTAAGTTAGGAGAGTGAAGTAAAGTTTCACATGTTTCTTTATAAAGCTTCCATGAGGAACCGACCTTTGTGAAGGACTCTTGTCTTATTCCAATAAACTCTGTCTAGTGTTGATGGCATGCTCTGTTAGTCCAGACTGTTTAGGTTCAAAGTATTCAATATAAGACGTGTTCTTCTAGCCAAATAAAAGCAGATCTTCTTGTTTGTCCAAAATAAGATAACCCACAAGAGCAAGAAATCTCATAGACACCTGGATGATTGAGATGTAGAAGCTTGTCCTTTGGAGAAGTGAGAAAGGTGGAGATTTTTCTGTTTGGATGAAAGGCAACAAAAATATTTAGTGGTTTTAAAACTTTTGCTATGCATTCACTAATGCCTTGCACATAAGGAATAGTAATAAGAGTTATTTCTTCTATACAATGGACAGAACTTAACTCGCATTTCCCTTTCAGCTACATGTCAGTACTTTTTGAGGATGTGGTATAATAACAAAAAACCATATTTGCTATCATAGATTAGGTGCTAGGTCAAGCTCCTCATATGCAGAATTTCACTCAAGGTAAAATTTTATTACTCCAGTAATAAATGAATAGGTATCTATTGCAAACGTGGACTTCTTCCATATTCTACAGGAAGCATGTCAAAAATTAAAGTTTAAAAAATCTCAGAAGAATAATGAACTTAATTAAAAAGCTCTCTGACTTTACAAAAAAAAAAAATAGACAAAAGATCTTTAATCTCACTTGAACTCTCCTTTAAGTTTCAGCATGAAATTTGTAATGCTAACTTATGATAATGGATATATTATGGTAAACACTGCTTTTTCTATCATTCATTTCCCATTATTCATAAAATATTTGTTTTTATTATTATTATTTATTTTAGCTCCTGCCACTAATTACTACAGGACTTGCTCCCGATGCTGCCACTCATTTACAGCGATACTTGCAAGCAGCTAATGTTAATTTGGTTTGACAAGCAGAAGAGATCTTAGAGCTACAGTTGTTTTATTCTTCAGAGGATGTAATTAACACACATGAAATAAGAAAAATGCAAATGTCACTGTAAATGTTTGATATATGCTTTAAATGCACTGTATATAGATGTTCTGTGAAATGTTTTTAATCCAGAATTGAATCACTTTTCATGAGAAGTTAACCAATTAAGTTTTTTACTGCCCTTAATTTGGACAACTTTGTACAGAATTTTGTGTTTACTATAATATATATAAATAATGTCTGTATTACTTTTTGAATGCATAACATCAGTTCATTCTTATATAAATGCATGTAATAAACATGCTTTTATTTAACTGGGACTGAATAATTTTAACTATTACTTACAAGATACATAGCATGAAAATATAAACTTTATTAAAAGACAGCACATTACTGACATCAGCAAAAGCTACAATAAGACTCTTTTTCATTAAATCTTAATACAGAGTAAAATTTGTCATTTCTTGTAATAGCGGCTTCGAGCATATCATTATTGAGAAAGAGACAGGGTGGCCAGAGCGAGGGGAGTCTTTCAAGCTAAAGTACCCTTGTCAAAATTTTTGGAACCATTCTTTTACATATTCAAAACATTATTGCCATACACTTCTTGCACATTTTTTACAGTGTTATCGGCATTGTTGCTTTTTTTTTTTCTTTTTTTTTTTTTTTTTTTTTCTTTTTTTTTTTTGAACTTGTAAAGCATGATGTGCCTATGTGCTCTTCAGCTTAGCAGTACTCATAAAGCCACCTCAGTTTAGCAGTAAAAAATAATGCTTTAAAAATTCTGTTTAGACAATTTGAGATACATTTGACAAGTACAGTATACAAAATGACATTACTTTTGGGATGACCTGATATCTTTCAAGTGCATTTCATTAGTGGCTGTCATTAAATGCTGTATCAGTTAATGCTTCATTCTCTTATTTTATTTTACAGTGAGCTTGAAATTCCACTCCTGATACCTTCCTAACTATCGTTTGTCTTAATTTTAATTCCCCATGCTAATGTCAAATGACAACTAACACATAAGGGTGATAGAATGATTCATCAGTATTTACTGTTATGAAATCCAGAATCATATCTTTCCCTGCAAGTCCCCTACACACTTGATGCTGTCAGCTGTTTCGTTCTCCCTCTATATTAACATTTCCCATTAATAATTGCTTTTTCTTATGTCATTAAGCAACCACCTTATAACATTGACTCCTCCATTGTGATAATACTCTTCCATCCTTACATGTACAACCTCTGTCCTTTTTTTTTTTTTGACACCACGAGCCTTGGTGTTTAATGGCCAGAAGAACACATGCATTAAATAGACATAATATACTGGCCTCATATCCTTATTTTGGAATAATTAAGAATAACTAGCTGCAGGTGGGCAGGCCACTTAGCAAGATATCAAGGTAATAGATGGCCAAAGAGAGCAACAGAGTGGCTGCTGAGAGGAGTCGTCGAATACCTGGAAGACAGAAAAAGAAGATGGATAGATGACATTGAAAAATGGCTTGACATCACATGGACAAGAGTGGAAGAGGTTGGGAGAGGCCTTTGCTCTGCAGTGGGACATCTAGGCTAACAACAACAACAACTGCAGGTGGATGTTATTGATAAGCAGTAACACATACATATATGAATGTGTGCAGACACTTTTCACAGGAAGTTGTACCTCTGTAATGTGGTCCAAAGACAGTAGCATTTGCCCTTCACTCAGACTTGGATTTTTATCCCAAACTAGGACTCAGAGAATCTCTATAAAGGTTTTGCAACTGTAAATTATACTTGACAAGAAATTATGTTGTTAATCTTTTATCCAAGGGTAAGAAAATAAAGTTTACATGTGAAGTATCTTCACGAATAGGCCACTTGCATATAGAGACTGTTGACTTCATCAGTTACATTTAGTATTCCATAATGCAAAGCACTTTCCTTCAGATGCATATATTGCTATGCATTATGGGAAAGCTCACTAATCATCAGTTTTGACCTGCATTGAGGATTCATAAGTGGGAGTCAGACCTCCCTTTATTCAGATCTTGTCACTGGCCAGGTCTGGGTACTGATCCTTCTCACAATGTATGGCAATATAGATTTCCAGAAGGAAGTCTGCTTATGGGATACTAAGGCAACTGATGTTAAGTCAACAGTCTCTGTATATTAAGTAGCCTAATCATGAAGATACTTCACTTGCAAACTTGTTTGCGTACATTTGGATAAAGGATTTATGCAACATAACTTTCAAATGCATTGTGTATTAGTGGCTTTCATTAAATGCTAGAATATAATTCTTGAACTGATAAAAATATAATTTGTCAGGTATCATTTACTTTTGTAAGTGGAAAAAAAAAAACTTTCTATGTCTTCACAACAGAAGGTGAGTTTGCCAGTCTTACACAAGGTAGTAGCTAGAGTTCTTCCTCCTTGAAATTCTTGTTTTTCACCTCACAAATGGAAAAATCAGCCAGAAGAATATATTAAGTTACCTGATATAATATCTTTGTCTCATATTTCCAACTAATCAAACACTCTTTTCCCTGTTTGTCCTCATCCACATTGTAATTCTTGTGCTTCTGTATCAGACATCATTGTTAAACCAAGATTCAGAAGAATTCCCCACAGTACATGTTTGATTCCTCCAGTTAATTTATAGCAGAATAGCTAAGTCCAGGGTATAAGCCATACATGGATATTTCATTTCTAATCATACATGGATATTTCATGCAGTCTATCAATCACTCTCCCTTATATCACAATGCTTCATCTAGCATTAGTGTGATAAAAGATTTTGTCTGATGATTTCTGTTAGGTAGGTTTTTATAATTGCTTTTTCTGTCTCAAAATACTGCAAAGCATAAAAGCTGTCAGCACTGTCTCTTCTCCTCCCCTATCCCCCCAAAAAAGATGATTTGATGAAAGTATTGAATCTTGCTTGGAATCTTTTTTTACAGGAAATGATATGTACCACGATTCTTGAGATTTCCATTTAGTCTCACTCATAGATCTAACGGTCATCAAATAATATCTCTGAAAAATAAGAAAGGCCATTTAGACTTATAAATATCTAAGGAATTAAGTTCTCAAATCTTTCGCCTTTCTCATAAATTGCCAGTTGGTATTAACAGTATCCTTTGGTTGGGAAGACTTGGGTTCATATCTCATCTAGGATGCAAAGAACCTTGATACAATCTTTTCAGCTTGAAGGTCAGTTAGCTGGTCTTATATGGAGTGAACAGGGCTTTTCATTCTGAAAAACAGGCAAATTGGCCTTGTAGAATACATGCAGTTAAGAGATAAGACATGTTATTTCCTTTTCAACATAAACATTCTTCATATTTTCATCCATTATTTGCATTGCTTCACCCACTTCTCAAAACAGCCTTCTTGTGTGAGATAGCAAGTGATAATTTGTTCATTTCCCTATTGGAGCTAAAAGTACCTCCATTGCTATCTGTGCTATATCTTGAAGCAAAACCAATACTTAACCAATAATACTTTTCTTCTAGGTATCCAGCTTGAACAATCGTGCATTTGAAAAGAAAACTAATGCACTTGATTCTCACTATTGCAAACAAGCTCATTCATTATAAGAAACTCAAGTCCTGGCTGAAGCCCTTAGGCACAAAGCTATTCCAAAGAAAACTCACTACAAAAGCTATCCAATATAACACTATTTCTATGTTCCCTGTGATGAGTATTGTATCACATCATTTTTATACAAAAAAATGCTGTGATTCTTTGTGATAATTTCAACCATAAAAGGTTAGAAAACTGACCTGAGAGTTTGTTTCCAAGCACTTCTCTTTCATCTCTATTCTTGAAATAGAAATAGTTTTTTATTTTCGAGGCTATATAGTGAATGGTCAGTGTATTTAATACTCCTGTGAAATTATTGATTTTTATCTGTGTTATTTTATTAGATTAATTAGTGTTTTAAATTTACTGTTTATTAGTAATGTTACTGCTGATTTTCATATAGTTATAGTATTTATTATATTTCCTGATGTTCTGTTGGAATACTGTAATATTAAGTAGCTGTAAAATGGTACCAAAATGACACATGAAGAGTAGAGCAGCAACAAAGAGAAATGTTAGTGAAATTGTTAATAAGGTAAGGTGGCTTGTCCCGATGAACAGAATCATGCCATTTTGGAAACTAACAAGTATGAATTAACTTTGTAAATATCTAGACTAACGCAAATTATTAGACAGATTACAAGAGAAGTGGAAAAGGCTGAAAAACGAGAGGCATCAGAAAAACAAGGATAAGCAACAAAAGGAGAAACAAAAAAGCATTGTATCAGGTAAGATTTCATGTAAAAATAATCAGGTAGGTAAAATATAAAAAGAAGAAATGCATAGTTTTCTGGATGATAAAATCAGAAATTTAACAAATTTAATTTGATAGGAAGAGTAAAAGAGATGGTAGTTCTCATAGGAAAAAACAATTTGTCAAGAGTTAAACATTGTATGAGAAAGAATATGAAAAGACTTCTGGAAGAAGCAAGAGTGAAAAAGTGAAAATAGTATATTACTTTCATATAGTAACAAGGAATTAAAACAATATATAATGGCAAACAGTTCAGTGTGTAGGCTGTTTTTGGAAGGAATTGTTGCAAGTTTATGGATGTGTGGAGTGAGTTTGAAGGAAGGCAGAATTTATATAAGATGGACAGCCTGCTCTTGAATGCATTTGATATTAGGAGTCTTGAGAAATTGGTATAAGACCTAATATAGAGAGAGCTGGGAAAATTAGATTATGATGGAAGGGTGAAAATATGTAAAAAAGCAGCAAAGATATGCTGCTTTTTACATATTAAACTGTATTAATGATATGAATATACTTAATAATGGAGGTAATTATGATAAAATGAATTTATCTTGTTTTCAATTTTAATTTATATCCAAGTGAAAAAAGTTTCTATGAACAATTTATATTAGATCAATGCTTACAGCAGCCTCAGCACATCTTCTAGCATGGTCACTGGAGTTAGTAAAAGGGAGCTAATTGAAGATGTGGGCATTGACAAGTACCGAAGCCTTTTGGGCCCTCACTAAGGCCATGGGGACATAACTTCTGCCGTTCTTCTCTCACATTCAGATGTACTTCTATCATCCAAAATTCAACTAATGTTTTATACCTACAACTTTTCTATCCTGTTCTGAGAGTATCCCCCAAATTGTTTTCAAAAAATGTGTATTTTGCAGTTAAAACCTATCATATATAATCATCTAAAATTATCTCATTTTGATAACGGAGAAGGTTATTAATAGCTAACTTCTTTCAGACCAGCACTGTGAATTCTGCTACTTTTGATCCACAGCAGATATTTTAGTCAACATAATTTACCCACTTTTGGGCACAAGCCATGAAAATGTTTGGAGAAATTTGCATGACAGCTTTTAACATTTCCAGAGCATCTTAATTGGTCTGACTTAAAAGCTTACTTTGTAGACTGTCAATTTTGTAATGTGCCTTTGCCCTCTACAGTTGAATTGCAGGTTTCTTCTGTAGTTATTCACTTCATGTCATGATGGATTGCCTCCTTCCAATTTCCTCACTAGTATCAAAGTACCTGAGAACTCTGCTTTCAATACAACATTCTTCATCATTTGATTTCTTGATATGTACCTTCAAGAGTGTACAGGCTACTCCAATATTGTCATCTAGCATTTCAGTCTTCTAAGGCACTTCTGACTGAATCGATCTATCTACCTAGAGCTTGGCCTTCTTCTTCTGGGTCTTTTTCTCTGTCTTGGTATCAAATACCTCTTTTAATGTTTTCTCTCTCTCTAAGTGACCTTACAACCTGAGATTAGCTTTGCTCACATACTCTTGAATGCTAACAGTGTCAAGTTCATTCCTAATATTTTCAATTTTAATATAATTCTGCCACTTATGCCATCTATTCAAGCACCTAATTTTTCTCTGAACTCTCATATGTATGATCTTTGATCAAGTGCTCTGTTTCTGACCCAACTCTCAGATCCATAACTTAAAATTGGTTTGAAATACAGTAATCCCTGCATTACAATACTTCCCTTGACAACAGTCTGCTCATACAAGTTTTAATGCCACAATGCTGCCATGAATCAACTGATATGCAGTATTCATGAACTAGGTTTATTTATGTCTTTGCTTCCTACATCTCCCTATTTTGGTGTTTTGTTGTGAATTATAACTGTTCATGACTATTTTATTTTTTATTATTAATGACAGGTAAAATTCAAAGTGAGGGTGCTGATCTCCAGTGAAATGAAGATGTGTAAACCTATTACATGCTAAGATTAAAATTATTAAATTTAGTGATGGTGTGTCGAAGATAGAGGCTGTAGGCTAGGCTTACCTGCAATTTCTGTTGTCATTACATTGTTAAAAACAAAGTTCTGAGTGAAGTGAAAAATGTTACACCAGTTAATACTACAGTTATCCATAAATGTGACAATAATATTGCTGAAATGAAAATTTTTTGATGGTATAGATTCTTGACATGTTCCCTGAAGCCAAGCTATGCAGAATATTTTTTTCATTTGCGTATCTCAGATGTAAATAAATGCTGCTTTATGTACTTCATTTATGCACATATATGACTGCTTAAAAATGTTATCCAACCATTACATGTATGAAAAAAAAGGGGAAAAGAAAAAAAGGCAATGATTTGCTATATGAAAAAATCCAACACTGGCATGTCATATAGCTGGTGTATTCCTGTACTCATTTTTGACAAAATTATGGAGACAACACAATGTTAAGAATAATTACTTTAATATCCCATAATGTCTCTTTAATTTTTATCAAAAATGAATGCTGATCACCATGTATCTCTAAAAGAAAGGATGGTGTGAAACAGTGTCTTGTATACTGCTAGTTTACTGTTTTGGCTTCTTTCTCTCATAATCCAGTTGAATAAATTTACATATTCCATGTAAGTTTATTCAACTGGCTCCACATCATACCAACTTTGCTTTTTCTTTTGCCGCTTTTCATATTTAATTTGTCATCTTCACTAAAAACTGTTCCTAAACAGCAGAATATTTTACTTGTCCTTTCAGTTCTTCATTGAGAATGCAGTTGAAGTTTTTTGTTCTTACCTGGTTTTATATTTTTGGTCTTTTTATTTCTTATTATTCATGCCAAATTTGTTAGTTATTATTAAATTCAGCTAGAGAATTCTGGAGACTTGCACCAGATGTGTTTAGGAGTACATCATCTGCATAAAGCAAAAAGCTACGTTTGATATATCTGATTCTAATATCAGGTTTAATGCCACTTTCTGTCATAATGAAATCTGTATAGATAATAAGAGTGGAGATATTGTACCCCTGCGTTACACCTGATTTTACATCAAGCCAACTTTCTGTATTTCCTTCAGTTCCAACTGCTGACGTACAACACTTAAATATAGACTATGTATTGCTCTGTATAATGTTCCATTTTTATCCCATATAATTGTAGTATTTTGAAAAGCTTTTCTCTGGGTACCTTGTATGCCTTTTTCCAGATTGACAAACTTAAGTACAGATCCTTGTTGTATTCTCATGATTTCTCTCTATCAGTCATAAAATGAAAATCTGATCTTGACAACTTCTATTTGTCCTGAATCCAATTTATTCTTCTCCAAGTTGATCTTATACGATTTTTCTTATCCTCTTCTCAAGTATGCTTGCATAAATTTTACTTGGAACACTTAATAGAGAAATTCCTCTAATTCTCACATTCAGCTTTATTCTCTTTTTTATAGATGGGAACCATAAGAACTCTAATCCAGTCCTTTGGAATTTGACCTTCTGACCAGGTCCTCTATTTTCAGTATAGCTTCTGATAAACCTTTAACCCCATATTTCAGGATTTCTGGTAGAATATCATCTATTTCAGTTGCCTTTCCACATTTCAGGATTTTGTTGAATTTTTCTATCTCAATTATTTGTATGTATTTCTGTTTACATTCCTCTTGAATATTTACTACTGTTCTGTCACTGCTTGCGTTATTTAACAGTATTTCTAAGTAATTACTCTGAATATCTTGAATATCCTTAGCTTCAGTTTTCATGTCACCTCTATCATCTTTAATTCCTTTTTTACACTTTCCTCCATTTCTAAGCTTTTTCAGTATTCTCCAGATATTTTACCATCTTCCTGATTTTTATTTTCTATGTTCTTACCAAAGTCTTCCCATGGATTTTGTTTGGCTAGCGTTATATAGTGCTTTGCTTTCTTACATTTTTCTCTGTATTCTCTAAGAGTACAAGCTTACTTGTCAGGAATTTTCAATACACTTCCTTCTTTTCCTTCACTACCTCTAACTTACTGAGTCTACCATAGAGTTCTGATTTTTTTTTTTTTTTTTTTTTAATCTTTGCAAACAACTTTACCACTTGCCTCCGTAATTGAATCAGTGTTTCTTCATAGTTTGCCACTGAGACTCCAAGATTTGGTTCTTGTTTTCAACTGTTTCATTTTTTCCTGAATGATGTTTGTATAGTTGAGTCTACAGTTTACCTATAAAAACTGCTCAACTTTAATTATTTTTTAAAACTTTTTTTACATACTGTTCTTTTCAATGTAATGTTTATTTCCAGTTTCTAATTCTTTGTATACTCTCATATCCTGAACCAACATGAAGATATCCCTGTCAATAATAACATAGTAAGGATATTCTTAGTTCTTGTCTTCTCTCCATGTGAGGTTATGCACATTATCTAAAATTACAGGTTATCCATTTTTCTCACTGTAAATCAACATTGTGTGTGATTAATGCTTCTTGAGTGTTTTCAAAAGCATTCTGCTAAACTGATTTCCATTAAACTTCCACATTCTTCAAAGAAACCGAAAACACCAGCAGCCATTACTCAACAGTTAGTGTAACACAGTCATTGTGGCTTTAAGGTGTACTTCAGATTACATTATGAGAGAATATTAAAGTTAGTGACGGAGCTTGCTCCACCTTGCATGGAGTTGCCCTGGTGTTGTACTACCCAAGTGATCATTTACACTTGGGCTTCGCTGATAGTTTTTTCGGCATGAAACTCTATGGATTTCGATGGATATCGATCCGAGTTTCGTACCCGGCTATAAAAACATAAAGGGATTTACTATCCCCCTTTCTATTAACAATTTCGCCGGTAAAATAGTCTTTTGGCTTATTAAATTAGTTGCAGTTGTGTGTTGTATACACTTGTATATCAATGGGAATTTTGGACCATTATTCCAGTGGCATGTATTGAGGCCCTGGACTGTTGTGGGATTGACATCTCTGACCTCATCTGATGCTCTATTTCATCCCACAATGTTCAGTACATTTGAAATTGGGGCTCTGTGGAAGCCAGTCAAGTGTGGCGACATTCATGTCGACATTCCATGCAGTTCCAGCAGCAGCCTTATGACAATGCATTGTCTTGCTGAAAGAGACAATGATCATTTCCATAGAAACACCACAAAGTAGGGAGTATTGCATTGTCCTGAATTATCAGCTACCTCTCAGAGTTCAATGTTCATGCTACCACCGCAAAGAGACATCCAAGGCCAAACTTGGAAAAATTGGACCATACCACCACACTGCCACCTCTGAATTTCATAGTTGGGGTTATGTTATGCATTCTGGCAAGAGATGATCACCAGACATCTGCCACACCTGTCCATCTGTTTGGTAGAGGGTGTAGTGTGATTCGTTGCTCCATAACACTTCCACATCCCACTGTATATGTTCTTTGCACTACTGAAGATGTCGCTTCATGTTTGTTTGGGTGGGGCTTGCATATTGTCCTACAATGGAAACCCATGTTGTGAGCCTCTGTTCTAAATGATTTTGTTCAGATTCATGTTTGAGTCGATGCCTGGAACTCTGCATTCAACATGTTATCCAACAAATGGTGGTTTTTATATATCCTTTGTATCACCCTATGGTCATGTTTGGAGAGTGCAGGAAGCACTTGCAGTTAACTCCCTTTGCTTCAATCTCAGTATGGTATCACTGATTGTTGACCTGGGATGATCCAATTTGTCAACAACTTGTCGAACAGATAGGTTCGACAAGTTGTTGACAAATTTTGTCTATCTCTTTCAAACTTTGTCTATCCCTTCTTGCAGCCATTTTACCCAAAGACAGTTGCACTGATTGGAAGCATCATATTCCTCCAATTTATAGCAGCTACAGACATGACTTGTTACATGTCATGATGCACCTTGCCCATGGGGGAATGTCTGACTTCTTTCCAAGCACTATATATGAGAGTGGTCTAAAAAGTTCTCGGCTTCGACTATAGATGGCAACGC
Source organism: Typopeltis vanoorti (assembly GCF_054136105.1). NCBI lineage: Eukaryota > Metazoa > Arthropoda > Arachnida > Uropygi > Thelyphonidae > Typopeltis > Typopeltis vanoorti. The sequence goes on along the minus strand of NC_143560.1, from coordinate 93,868,978 downwards.
TATCGGTAAGATTTTTTTTTCCTAAGTTGGTACATCTGTCATAAGCATCCATGTGAAATAAGTCATTCTATCAAGTAGTTTGTTTTATACAGCTGTCTGAAGCAAAAGTGTTGTCAGTATCCCTTGAAATAGATAAAATTGAGTATCGTGCAGTTATAAAATTCTTTGTAAAAGGTTTAACGCCAGAAGAAATTTGAAGTTCATAAAAGTTTATGGGCACTCTTCTCCTTCATTTATGACAAGAAATGGACTGCCGAGTTTAAACATGGCTCTACCAGCCTTGAAGATAATCCATGTGAAGGACGTCCAAAAAGTGTAACATAACCAGAAATCATTGATCAAGTGCATGATATGGTATTGGATGACCGGCAAGTTAAAGTGTGTGAAATTGCTCACAGCAGATCAAAAACGCACTCACATGAAAATCACTGAACAGGAACAGTGCTTGGAGCATTTTAACAAGAATAAAACTGATTTTGTGCATCGATTTATTACCATGGATTCATTCATTTTGTATGGCGACTCAACGGCCATGAACCCCATTTATGGGGAGGTACGGCACCATCTCAATTCCCCCCCACCACCACCGTTTTTATCTGGGTTCGGGACTGGCATAGCTGACAATTCAGACCTATCGCTGGAGGGATTGTCTTAAGTATTCCTGACTATCCGTGTGTGTTCACTGGGCCGGTTTGCCTGCTTACGGGATGAAAAGCTCCAGATAAACTGGGGGAAAACCCTGCTGTCCAAGGCCAATACCGCTGACTTGGCTATGGCTGAGGAAGATCTTTAAGCTCCTCACGTCATCGAATCTAGGGCACCCCTTCCCCAGGCATATGGTTGCGAAGCACATAGCCACTAGTCTAACCGCACGGACATTACTATAGATAAAACTTGGATTCACCATTACACACCAGAATCCGAACAGCATCAAAACAGTGGAAAGAATCTGGTTGTTCAAAGAAGACGGTTCCATTAGCAGGAAAGATCATGGCATCGGCATTTTATTTTATTTATTATCTTGAAAAGGGTAAAACAATAACAGGGAATTATTCCGATCTTTTAACCAGACTAGAAATAAAAATCATCTTTCATCATGACTGCACCTGCCCACAAAGGTGTTTTGGCAATGGGAAAATTAAGGGATCTGCACTATGAATTGTTGGAACATCCATCGTATTCCCCAGATTTGGCTCCCTCTGTCTTCTATCTCTTCCCAAAACTAAAACTCATCCTCGCTGGTCAGATTTTTCTTCAAATCAAGAGGTGATTGCAGCTGTAGAGGGGTATTTTGCAGCTCTTACTGAGAACCACTACAGGGATGGGATAATGGTGCTGGATAAATGTATTAGTCTTGAGGGAGATTATGTTGAAAAATAAAAATAATTTTGAAATTATAATTTTTTTTTTCCCCGTTATTAGGCCGTGAACTTTTCGGACCACCCTCGTATATTGTGTTATGTTCTCAACTATGAGAACATAAATGACAGATTGGCAAGCAAAAAGATGGGGGGGCAGGTGGTAGGATGAAAGATATGAACAAGTGAAAATATCAAATGAACTGCTGAGGTTGAACAAATTAAGGTAGGTGTAGAGGGAGATAAGACAATTAGAGGAGATTGGTTATTGAAAGTATAAGAAGATACAAATATAAAGTTCAATGAACAAAAGAGATGCATGTTAAGAAAATACACTCGCAATCTGTGTAGTTTAAACTGAAGGTAGAGAGAGAGAAGTCAGCGACTAGGAGTTTGAGATCAGTGGCAATGCAAGATTGTATTCCTGAGGTTAGGAGAATAACCAAAATAGGGATGAAAGTGATGAATCATAGAATTGTATAGGCGCTGCTGAGAAAGAGAGTGTTTTGGAGGAGGTGTATATAAAGAACAGGATACTCCTCAGGAGAACCACAAGGAGTATGATATGCAGGAAGGTGAGGAAAGATAATTTAGCATTTGAAAGAAGGCTGGCTGAGGCAGAAAGTCCAGCAACAGGAAAAGTTTCAGAAGAGTAGAAAGAGGGAACAATAGTGCCACTCCACAAGGGAGAATCCAATCGATTATGTCCAGTTATAAGAAGAAAGAGGAGTCAAAGATGAATGATTGCTGAAGAAGTATAGTGTTGTGTAGAGACTAGTGAAAAATATGAAACCCAGGGTATCAGATGTGTATTTGAGAAGAGATCAATGGAAGAGTGCTTAAGGCTGTGAAGAAGTGAGGAGGTGCAGACTGCTGGTTGGAACATCTGATTTGCGAAGAATTGGAAATTAGATGGTGCAGATTTAAGTGGTGATAGCATAAGAGGGAGAACTGGACATGTGGACGTACAGAATAAATCTGAAAGGAGTAATCTGTTAGCTTAAGATGGTCTTCAAGGGAGAGCAGCTGTGCAACAATGGGTAGTTTACACTGGAGTGTAAACTACCAGGATTGGTTGAGATAATGCTAGAAAGATAAGGACACAGGAATGGTCTCACCGGGATCAACTGGTCTTGCAAAAATGATAAAGACAATAACACCTAGTAGCTGTGATTGGTTATTATGTCAACCAATCCAATTTAACGTTGTCATGAGATACTATTTTTGTTTTCTGAGTTTCCTCATTGTGTTTAGTGGCAAACAAAGCTACTTGTTTTCTTGCTTGTGCAGTATAGCGTCTGTTGAGGTTGGAAAATTTTTTAACGGTAATAGGGTAATTTTTATTCTGGTCTTTGGAAACAACAGACGTAGCAAAAATGTATCTCTTCCTAAATTTACAAAAAGAAAGAAAAGAAGAATACCTCTGTGTATTATAAGTTATCTACAACCAAATACAAGCATATGTAAGATGTCCATTATTCATAGAAGAGTCACTGATACTAAAAAATAAACAAAAAAGAACTAATGAATGTAGGAAATTCCCGAGAGTGTGGATAATTCTTATAATGATCGGATATTATGTATCCTATTGCGTAAAATTTATACCAAGTTTCAGTAAACAAAAGAAAATTCTTGGAAAACGAAGCGAAATATACATAAATTTGCACATAACATGTACAAAAAATTTTACAAGATGTTCTGCTGCATCAAACCACATGTATTTATGCCACGCCTAAAAAAAATAAATCATTGATTGGATTAGCCTCTCCTTATAGTTTTTAACTGAACTAAATGTATGTAGTAGCTATTTATTATTGATTTCTTATTTATATTTTGCAAACAAATCTCTTTCCCTCTCCCTGTAAGTTTTTTTTTAATTATGCAATTCGCTCTACTCAGCAATTTATAGGACACACTTATCACAAATGTTTATTATTAATAATTCGTTTGCCATTAATGAAAGTATTTATGCTCACACTTATTCTTTCCATTACATTTTCCATTCTCACATGACTTATTAATGATGGTTAACATATTTTCAACTTTGAGTAATTCAAATATATTCTTCATTATTGTTTTCTAATTTCTAATATATTTTAAAACAAACACGTTGTTTCCCACTCTACGCAGATTTGGTTACAATTAATTGATAAATTAAAGTATCCAAAGTTATCCTACAGTTAATTGCATTGGACAACTTAAGATGAGTTCTGATGCGCTATGCACTCTTAAAAACTTTCATACATCGATAAAAATGCGGTCAAATTTTTTTGTAGCAGGGGTGGCTTATGCAACCCCTGCTACAAAATTCAACAGTACGCCCAACCGAAATGGGCACGCGTTGCCCTGTCTCGTTTAAATCTCTGTCGAATAAGTTGGGGTTGATAATGTTCACACGTTGCAATTGAAATAAAATTATCGAAAGAAAGAGAATTCGATCAATATTTAAAGAATTTGCAATTGCAAAAACTAGAAAACTTGACATTTTATAACTTTAATTATTTTTAATGTTCTGTTTCTTTTTACTGTTATAAAATTAGTTCTTATTCACTGCATTAATTTTGTTTTATGATTTCAGTGTTCCTCTTGATGTACAGATTTAAAACAAATAACTATTTGCGCTAGAGCCCTTATACCCTTAATCTGCCATTAGGTACTTGGGGTTGATGGTTATGGCATTGTTATAATACGTTCTATCAAATAAACATGGTTCTCTGATTTTTAGTATCATACCACTCTCAACTGTTTATGTGCCAATCCGCACATAAACAGTTGTGAAGTTCTCAATCCAAACGCCGTTTGGATTGAGAAACTTCAGAACTGGATAGCATTACATAAGTGCGTTTCCAAAATGCGCACAGATGTAACTATGTATTTAAAATGTGAGAATTTTCACTGGACAAAAACTACACGAAATTATATGTTACAAATAAGGTATTTAGGTTGAGTTGCTATGATATGATAATGAACGATACAAGAATGATATTGGGAAACGTACATTTTTATGATTGTCCGTAATCATTTAAATAATTTGTAGTTGAAATGCTAACCACAATACGATGCGAAAACTCGTAATTGCAAGAATAGAAAAATATTCATTGCATGTGAGTCAGCATTAACATTCACTTAACAATATTACAAGAGGAGCCAAGTTTAAAAACTACTGCCCTAGATAATAGTTCACTATACTTCCTCTTTTCAAAAGATCTTTTATTTTTGTCCCTACACAGAGAGAGAGAGAGTGGGGGGAACCGGGCCATTTGACAGTTTCGTAATAAATCGTCTGTATTTTCGACCTAGTTAGCAAACCTGCAGTTGTGCTGAAATTCAACCTAGAAAAACTATCCTATATTTTGAAATACAACGTTTGGTGGTTTCATAAAACAATTCGTTTGACCCGAACGCAACTTCCTTTAAATAGTATGTAAATTGATCTCAGGAAAAGCTTGAAATTAGAAGTGGCTATTTTGTCATTAAAAATAAATGTACTTTTACTTACATAAAACAATTGCTTGCTTAATGGCAGAAAACATTATCGATCATGTAACGAAGTTACTATGAGCATATTGTACATCAGTAAAACCTTGAAATTATATATGTGAATATTTTTATTACTGATGGAAGGAGAGGGGGGGGGAGTACTTTTAATTACTTAAAATCGAACAGTTTTTATCTTTAAAACGAACAGAATTTTCGACCTTCGTAATAATATATTTCGTAGTATATACATATTACGAGGTCGTAACATGAATATGTTGCAACAGCAAGTAATTTCCATGGCATGGAACATGGCAAATCTGACAATTTTATCGATATTAACCTATGCAATTCTGAATACCATTAGAATCGCATAGATGGATGAAAACATAACAGTACACTAGCAATGGTGTGAGTTAATTATACATCTCAACTAAAAAAAAAAAAAAAGTTTTCAATTTGCTGTATGATTGCTTCACAAACGTATACATGTATAAAAATACAATATCTGTGTATTACTCAGGTATTTACGTAAGTGCGTTTTTGTTCATTTTTAAATTAAGTATTTACATACTGTTTCAAACGTTTGCTAAAATTAAATATACTAAAATCGATTATGAGCAAATTATGATGCTATGCTATTAAAGAGTTATCCAATTTCGTGACGGTACGGGTATTTTCTATCTGCTGTTTTGCTATTCATTTTCTATTTAGTGTTTGAAATTATATATTCCATCTACATTTTTGTAGATGATTTCAACGTTAATGCCTGGTGCAAGTAACGGACCTTAAAGGGGAGGGAACGAAGACGTTCTTTTCAGGACAACCAAAATGTACTGTTCGAATGAAGTTATCTAGTACTAAATCTCAAATGTCAAAAACTTCGATGGAAGTAATGTTCTGGTCAACATAATGTAGAGTATTGAAGTCTTTTTTTCTTTTTTTAAAAATTATGTGGGGTTTCCCAGTTCCTCGAACGTCCTTTAGACTGATTGATCCCTCGTAATGAAGGATTAAGTATGTATTTTTGACTTTAGCAGCGTGTGCTCACGGAGCCGATTTGCCTGCTTGCGGGATGAAAACCCCAGATAAACTGGGAAAAAAAAACCTGCTGTCCGAGACTGGCTAACTTGGCTATGGCTGAGAAATATTCTTAAGCTCCTTCCCCAGGCATATGGTTGCGAAGAGCATAGCCACTAGGCTAACTGTGCAGACTGTAGCCTAAGCGTTACGTGCTTGCTCGCGGAGTGGAAGGATCCGTGTTCGAATCTAGGCGAAAGCATTTAAAGAAGTCTGGTTGATGTGTAGCAATCAACTTCTATCACATTGGTGGGTCTTAGCCGCCCGCATGCAATTTCTATCTGAGCGCCCCTGTAACGATTTGGGCGTGTGTGGTTCTTCTACAATAATAACAATTTAAATTATTTGAAATTTCTTAAATAAATTTTGACAGAAAAGCCACAAGTTGGTTCGCTAAATGTAACGAACCGGGGGTGTTGACTAGGCAGGATAATCGTTAAAAACCCGAATATTCAAAAAATTCTCAAAAATTAAAACAAAACAACGATTAAAGTGACTTTAATCGTTGAATATAATGATACAGGAATTATAGTCTTCTCACCGATCCGAATCGCTAACAAAATTAAAATGAATTTTAATTAAAATTAAAATTTATTTGAACTAAAGTTTAAAAAATTCTTGCATTTTACTAAATTCTTAGTAACTTGTAAAAAATTTTTATAAGTGGAACTATCTTTTAGGAAAATATATAAAAGAAACTCAAGATAGATGAGAAAATAAGAAAAGAATTCAGAAATAATTAGAACATTTAAAATAAGTATTCAAAAAATAAAATCTTTACAGAATAACAGAAAATAAATTAATTTACATAAATATACTTGAAATTTTTTTTATTAAAATTTTAGGGTTCTTGATTTCATATTCACAAAATTAGAAATAATGGTCTTAACGTCTAATTCCGCACATATAATTTTCAATAGTTATTAACACCAAACTAACAAGCTTTATTGTGACATACTTGTTCTTAAGTAGGTTTTAATCAATTTCAACTTGGAAAAGGAACATTCACCGCTCGCTACACTAACAGGTAAGGTTAATAGTAGTCTTAAAGCAATTGAAAACTTAGGGAAAGATAAATTATTGGACACAATAAAATTAAGAATATCGAAAGGGTTTTGAATATTTAAATTAACCTTCCGAAAAATATACCGGAAAGCATACAACTCGTCATATAGTTCTATTGCATTTACGTCTTTATTGTCGCCATCTTTCAAGAGAATCTCTAAATCGTCGCAATTTTTTCGTAAATCTTCGTTATTATTGTAGCAATCTATACTATAAATTGAAATTATCATAACACGTTTTCAGTTCAAAACGTTCTATTAACGAACACATTGCAACGTGTAGAAGTTATAAAACACTTTCACTCTAAATTTATCTTCTGGCGATTGTGGCGTTTCGTCATGAAGCTCGTAGTCAAATTGTCGTGTCTTCTTTCGTCGTCGAACTTCCGTGCCAGTTTTAAATTCTTGTTCTCCATGCAGTGTGATTTAAACGACACTTACTTTTTGTTGCATGGTTTTATTATTATTATGAGTAAACAGTAGAGTGCTGTTAACTAAATAACTCAATTTAATAAGGCTGTCGAAGGAGCATCGACTCCATCCACCTCTTCTCTCAGTTCTTTTGCCGTTTTTAGAACTTCTTTAAAATTTGTATCTGATCGATACTCTTGTAAGAATATTTTTAAGTTTTCAATAGATTCTAAAGCAAGTGTAAAGTTCATATTTTTGTCTTGAAGCATTTTACTCACAGGCTTTATTTTGTTAAATAAATCATGCCAAGTTATAAGAGAGCAAATAAATTTGTAGTCCTTTATTTTAGCCCATAATGTTTGTGCTTCATGCTGAGTTTATTAAAATTTTCATTATTTAAAATTTCAAATAGTGCATCGTAAATTTCTCCTAACTGATATCGTAGAGTGCGGATTGCATTAATTTTACTTTCCCATCGCGTTTCTGATGGCTGTTTCAATGTTAATTTTTTTACGAACTTTAAAAGGATTGTCCAATGTTTGTAAGAGAATGAAAAGAAATTTTATATTTCTTGAATAATTGCAAAGAAACTAATTTTACTTTGGCTGCATCGTTAATGATTAAATTTAGAGTATAAGCAGCACATGGTATGTAAAACGCTCGAGGATTTTTGTTCAAAAGCAAATTTTGGAGCCCATATTTTTTCCCTTTCATATTTGCCCCATTTTCATACCCTTCACCTCGCATGTCTTCAATGGGAATGTTCCATTTTTCCAGTTGTTCCATTATTGTTGCACATAAACCATGTCTGTTCGAATCTGATATATCTACAAAACCTAAAACGTTTTCCCTGATCTTGACAATTCCATTATCACAGGAAACAAAGCGAATAATAATGGCCATTTGTTCTGTTTTACTTGCATCAGGAGTGCAATCTGAAATTATGGAATAATATTTAGATTTTCGAATTGATAATAAAATTGTATCCTTGATTGCATTACTTAAAGTTTCCAATATTTCATTTTGATTGTCTTTACTCAAATATTTTTCTCGATTGTTTCCTTGTAGGGCCCTTTCAACATGATTTTCCATAACGGGATCAAACATAGCAAATAGTTCGACTAATTTTAAAAAATTGCCGTTATTCTTTTCATATAATTTATCAGATGATCTGCGAAAAGCTAAATTTTGGCTACCAAGGAATTTTATAATTTTAATCAAGCGTTCTAAAACACTCGTCCAATGTTTCTTTTCCATTTCATACATGCTTTGAGTCTGGCAATCAATAGTAGTTTTGTTTTTTAAATTTTTATCAAGTTCCTTCCATTTTAAGAAATTTTTCATGTGAGTTAAACTAGTCTCATGTCTATGCAAAGTTGTACTTACATTTCTTCGATCGTTATAACCTTCTACAAGACTGCTTGATTCAGTAGGTGCGAAAAGTTTGCAACAAAAGCAAAAAACAATATAAAGTTTCGGAATAAATGAGCCATGTTCTTGGCACGAGCTCCCCGTTTTCCATTTTTCTATTATAATACGTGTCGCCAAATTTACGACCATATGTACCTCTGGGATATATATTTTTCTTTTGAACAGGCCCCATTTCAATTAAAACAACTCGTAATTTTTCATCAACATTTCCCCATTCACCTGGATCTTCTAAATTCACGGAGACTAACAATGTGTTAGTTTTGTGGTCAACTACAAATAAATCTTCTCCTGACTGGTTTTAACTTAAATCTTGCATCTAATTATCTTGTTCAGTAGTTGCAATAGTACTTTCATGCAAACTGGATGATGTATCAACTCTGATTTCTGATCTTTCGAGTTGGTTACAATCTGCATCAGAATATTTTAATGTTTTAACAAATTTATTAAGAGCCCCAGTTTGTTTCTTAATATCTGCTTCTTTCGCACCATGATGCTTACGATTTTATGCACCAAATAACTTTTTAATTTTTGATTCCATTTCTATTTTATACCCACAAGAAATTATTACACAACATGTGTAATTACACACACACAACACAACACAAAAATTATTACACAACATGACACAGAGACAAAACAATAGTCTGCACTGCGCTACTGTCAGTAGCATACTGCTATAAATCTACTGCTGCTATCCTGTCATTACTGCGACATTGTAAACTTTTATTATTATTTAACTTTGTATACTTGTAATTGTAATTTCTATTAATTTCTTGTGATGTCTTTTTTCTTTACTTTATTCTTCATTATTCTAATGTAGTTGTGTGCGTTTTCTCTCTCTCTCTCTCTCAGAATCTCTCTTGTTTATATTATTAGTGCTATGCTTACAAAAAGTCAAATAACATTTATTTACATTACTATGAAATGTACACGAATTTAAACATTAGGGAGATTGCTTTCTTTGTCGTATAAAAACTCTTAACAAAATTTAGAACCTTTTTTCATCAACTTTAAATACTTTCAACACAAAAGGTTATCTGCTCTGTTTACAAATACAAATTTTACTTATTAAACTCCAGTCTTACTCGCTAAGAGGTTACCTAAATCTCTCTGTTAAGTTATCTTTACAAATTTGATATCAACTTCTAACATGCCAATTGATTCTCTTAAGGACACTTCTTAACCTTATTAAATATATCTTAAAAGTCTTTCTAATACAACTATAAGAGGAATTATATGAAAGTTTTTAACTTACAAAGGCTCTGTATCTCACAATTAGTCGAAAGTCTTTCACTAAAAGTTCTATGGCAATTCTTTCATCTCAGATCTTCGTCTGGAATTTTGGCTTCAGCTATATCTCATTGGGAGCATAGCGGGACTCGTACAGATAGGGGAAAATGTTATTCTCCCACGGCGAAAAGAAAAACTTACGATGAAGGTACTTCGGGAAATTTGCCTCGCCTTTTCTCCTCTACGTGGGCTCGCCGAAAATGCCTGGACGACTGCTGTCTCAAGTTGTTTGAATTGCTGCCTCTGAGAAACTGAAAATGCCACCTCCAAGAAAAAAATGAAACTGCTGTCAACTGTCAATCACCATCCCTCTCTGGACTGGAAACGTTTCACTTCTACGGAGTTTGGGAGTTCTCCTTTCGGCAATTTGATAGCCCTGTCTGTGGCCTAGAAGTCGTTTCTCTCTAACGATGTCTCGAACCGAGAAGCTCCTTTCTGGAAGCAGAAAACTCCTCTCTCAACCAACGTCTGGATCTGGGATGCTCTCTGACGATGTCTGGAACTGAGCAGCTCTGTCTCTCTTTGGCAACGTCTGGGACCAGGCAACTTTAGCAGTGTCTGGAACTGGGCAGCCTCCTCTTTCACAACGTCTGGAACTGGGCAGCCTCCTCTTTCACAACGTCTGGAACTGTGCACCCTATCTGTGGATGTCTCTGGAACTGGGCCCCCCCTCTACTTCTGCAGCAATCTCTGGATCGGGGCAGCCCCTTCTGTTTGCTTCAGTTCCTTTTTATTATGCCTCCTCTGAGACCTTGCATGAAGTTTGGCAACCCCCAAAGAATCGGTATTATTCTTTCATCTTAAGCAAGTTTGGCACGCCTTTTGTTCTCCTCCGCTTTCTTTTAGTTGTAAGTTGCCGGCCATCGGAAGTTATTTAAACCTTTCTGACTGATTTAGCAAATGTTTACACTTAGAGCTTGCAAGCCTTTCCCATACAAACAAATTTTAATCACAATCTTTCTAATGCCGCCATGTAGATCTATTACATGCAGCTTTGGCAATAAAAACATTGCCTTTGTTTTTAACACTCTAACATATTCTTATTAAAGCAGTATATACAGTTAACTTTCAGAGTGTTATTTACAATAACATCTAAAACAAACTATACAGAGACAAAGTTTATTTTTACAATATTCACATGGGACTTAATCTAAGTAAACAATCGAATGTAATGTGCTTTGGAATATTTAAGCTACAATCGAGTTTTTACAGTACCATATGACTGGTTACGTAGCTACAAATGTTTTGTACGAAAATTCATTTCTGCGCATAAAAACCGTTCACCGTTTCACTTTAGATTCTGCAGGCAAGCATTTAGCCTGCCCTTGATGCAAAATTGTAAATCGCCGGCAATATACACTTTTTTATTATTCGGTGTACCCGGCCTTATTTATTTTAATATTGATCATTCTAAGAATTTTTTGTTTTTATGATAAAAATTTTGTTTCTTAAAAATGAACTTTGCCCATGTGGGCGCTCCCTTCGTAGCAGGGCCCGCATGCTCTGCATGCCCACTTCCGCCGGCCTTGGGTCTGTTAATAGGCCTAGATATGTCCCCAGCTAAGCTATTAGACCACCAGACTTGAGAAAACTATCTGGGAGTATTAAAGAATATAGGGGTTGAGATGTGACATCCATATTAATCAAAGAAAAGACCAAAGTTCTGTAGTACCAGGCACACTAGGAAATTAGTTTCCAGTAATATAATATATATCACAACTATGTTTATTGGAGTCTTGAAGCGGCCAAAAACAATGTTTGGGCTGCAGAGAAAATATCCAGTTAAGTTTCTCCCATAATGCAATATGTTTACAGAGTTATATTAAAATGGCAAGTTACAAAATTTTTTATTTGAGATTACAGCCATAAGGAATTTTTTTTTGCAGACCACCTGCTGTTACCGAAAAATACACACTGCAGTGCTACATTGTATATAACTTGTTTATGAAAATCAGTTGGCATGACTAGGATTAAGGAGCTTCCAATTAAGAAATATGAGGATGAGTTAAATATTATTAATGTGTGTACATACAGGGTGTTCGGGATAAATTTGACATATTTATAATTAATTATATTTTTCCGTAAGTTACATGTATTAACACACACTTCTCTTCATTTAAAAGTTTGGACCCTTCTTCATTCATATACAAGATGTCAGAAAGGATGGATAGCTGGAACCCACCTGAATCATGGAAGAGAATAACTTGTATCATGATGATTCGTGCCCGCCATCAAAATAAGGATATTACGACTGCTGCCCAATGCTCCCTGAATACAGTTAAAACAATCAGGCATGAACTAGAGACTTGCAATGGTGACTACGAGGATGTAGCAAGAAGAAAGATCCCTAGCAGACGATCTGATTGCGTTCGTACAGCAGAATTCCTCGCAAATCTGCAGGAACAGGTGTTGAAGAACCCTGGCATTGGAATTCGGGCTTTGTTCGTGGAGTTGCTAACTGTAGTCAAGCCCTGGATAACAAGGGTAGCCAATGGTAGGCCGTATGTATGGCAGCAGGATTCGGCCCCTTGCCACACCTCTGGGAAAAGTCAAAAATGGTTGTCTGAAAATTTCTACGACTTCACCAGTCCAAATGTTTGGCCTCCAAACTCCCCAGACCTTAACCCCATGGATTATTTTGTATGGGGCGCAGTTGAAAAAGACACCAATCGCACTTCCAGTAATACAAAAGCCCAGTTAATGGATAAAATTAAAACAGTTTTTGCGGCCCTTCCCAGGGAGACTGTAGCATCAGCTTGTTCGAGGTTCCGAAGCAGAATTGAAGCTGTGATCGATGCTAATGGTGGTTATTTTGAGTAAATCTTGTTGATAGTATTGTAATTAACTCTGCCTGTAATGTTTTTTTGTCAATTCATTAAATTTAATAGATACAAAGAAGATTTTCTTTTTCCTTACGAAACTGTCAAATTTATCCCGAACACCCTGTATGTATGTGTGTATGTATGTATATATATATACACACACACACACACATGCTGATTTGACAAAAGCATTGGTAATTTTAGGGAATCCTAGTTTTTTTTATGTGAATCCATCCATCCAAGAAGAGTTGTAAACTTGCACATTTCAGCACAGTGGGTAGACTAGCAGTTACGTAATCCTGGAATTCACCCCAGACATTATCTCCAGAGCAGAATTCCCGTTTTTCAAGCTCACCTGCTTGTAAAAGTCAATTTCACCTTTGCAGTGATTACGGTAATAGTCCACATGGTGATGGAAATCCATATCCTATGGTCTACTTGGCTGGAAGGATGGCATATCCGCTCTCTGACCAACTGATGTGAATCTATTGTAGCATGGATTTTTCTAAAAGTTTTGCTGGTAGATGATTTTCGTCGATAGGTTTGAGACGACGACCACTGTTTATTGGAGACCTGCAATGACGTGAAAAAGTTCCATGCTAGGTCTCCAGATTAGGGTTTCAGATTATCTAACTCGTAGTCCATCCACAATACTAAAATATACACTGTAACCTTTTGTAAGCAAGATTGAAATATACATATACTAGGGGGATCCTACGTCGCCCCCCCCCCGAGTTGCGGGCTGGTAAAACAAAAAAAACGTGACATAAAAACGTTTCAAATTTCGACTTATCTTTTTATATATATATAAACACAAATCCCTAAAGCATCCAAAAATTAGAAAACTATTAGATTATTTAGATTTAGAATTAATTTTATTGCTAATGTGCCAGCAGTGTAACAGCAAAAGTGCACTCTTATATTTATTTTTTTATAGTATGTATTTTTGGCTCTCGCGCATGTTATTTTAATTGCACTGCCAATACTGAGGAGTGTAGTTGTAAATATCAGAAAATGTTAATCTACTTATAAGATAAAAAAAACAGCTAACTCCTTTTTATTCCCATATACAGAGAGTAGGTGAGGCCGTTTAGCCCTATCTAACTTTTAGAGACTGACTTGGGCCAGCTATCTCTGATTGGTACCCAATCAGAGATAGCTGGCCCAAGGCTATCACTAATTAAGCAGCATGCAGTGAAGAGAGACGGCTCAAGAAGTGCCGCCATCTTGTGGTCCCTAACGCTAACACTCATATTTAATGTCTGAAATAATGTGGGTTCTATGGTCGATTTTCTTGGGTTTACGGGACGAAAAACCCGCTAGCCCGTCCCAGAGATCGACTAACTCGGGAACCAGTAGAAAAAAAAAGCAGAAAAATTTCTTCTAGTCGCGACTAGATTCGAAACCAAGTAAGTCTTCCTTCGTGCGGTCAAGTGCCATGGCGTGCAAACGCCACATCCACCGAGCTACACAGGATTTTTAAATTTTGGTTAATCGAACTTGAAAGTGAGAATGGGAAATTTGTACAAAATAGAAGAGAAGAAACTGAAAAAGTGCGACTCTAAAAAATAATTATATAACAATAATTAATAAGCAGGTAATATTAACATAAAATATGTAACAGGCAAAGGAAATTTATTTTAAAAATGGAGAGAAGAAGCAATATTTCTGAATATTGAATCTACAAATTAAAATGAACCCTTAAATGTTGAGGACATTATGAGGAGATGGACTAGCAAAGAGAAAAACAGCAATGGTTCCATTGTATAAATTCTTGATCAGATGACTTCTGGATCAATGTGCTCAACCTGGTTACCAGGATTTCAAGGGGATGAAGTAACCTTGGAGGAAAGGGTGCAGGGGCAGATAATATCAGGAATGTTATGAGGATATGCAGATTGTAGGTTTTTTTGCTGCGAATCCTATAAGTGATTCAAAGGTATTTACAGGATTGACACTGGAGAAAATTTTCGTATGGTATAACAAATTTAAAAGAGCCTCCGTTGCTCAGTCGATATATACGAAGCCCTTTGGTCGGAAAGACCTGGGTTCGATTTCCTGACTGACACGATAGGAACCTTTACCTGGTCTCCTTCGACTAAAGGTGAGTTAGCTGGTCTCATACTGGGGTAGGTTTATTTTCACCTGGAAACTTTGGTTTTTCGTTCCCCAGAACAGGCAAACCAGCCCCATAAACACATACATCTACAGACATAGAACACACTAGGAGGCATAGGGCCAACCACCTTATCCTCGAGACAATCGCGGTTATGAAGTCCACAGCTAAGAACCTTAGTGGTTTGTGAACGCTTAAGATACTTCAATTCCTTGAAGTTCCAAAAAGAGTATGGGAGAAGCAGCTTTTTTTCTTTTTTTTTTTTTTGCATAGAGGGTGGAAAAAGTTCAGGCTAGTGGGTTTAAGGTTATAATAGACTGTCAGCCTGCAACGATGAGATTAATAATAAGCAGAAATCGAAAAATTACATATAGGCATTTGAATTACCTAATCCTTATTTCTCCCTATTTAAGTGGTTTACAGTCTTCCTAGGTCGAGATTCAAAAAAAAATAATAATAGCATTGCTTCCATGGAATCCGAAGACTCGTCATGGGAAATTGAACACTCGCAGATCACAATAAATCGCATGCCTTGCCTTGAATACATTCGATGTTGGAGTTCTCACCATCACTTCAGCAATGCATTCCACTCATTAACCATCAGCAAAACAAAAAATCTCGTTTTAACTTCCTTGCTCACACGATCTTTGTAAAATTTCCAGGAGGTGACCTAGATTTCGCATCACTAATTTTCCTATGCAGTAACTCTTCTTATATATAATCGATAGACTCTCACTAACTTATACATCTCAACAATGGCGGCCGGTGAAAATTTTAAGTGGGGGTGCTGCATATATATAAAACTTTTTTTCTTAATCAGTAACGAATTTATTGATAAATAAATTATATATTAAAAAATTGCTTTATTAAAAATATTTCATCCTCACCACGAACAAACACCAATAATAAAAGTTTGCTATCAATAGCAATGACAAATGCAAACGAATGTCGGCGTTAGATCGCAGTGTATTTGTTTCGTGTAACGATAATTGAAAAAAATATAATTCTTTTCATATTTTCAGCAGTGACACAAGGCATAATTCAGCCTTGTATCTATAATAAATAAATATGTTATTTTAACAAAATAAAATAAGATTTACAAAAAAAAAAAAAAAATAGTTCACCACGCACATGCACCAATAATGAACGTTTTATATCTCACAGAAATAACGCGCGCAATAGTAAGATACACTGCCCAGACGGCAGTGTATCTAATGACGTAACGTGCAATGCCAAACGCAAACGAATATCGACGTTAGATCGCAGTGCATTTGTTTCGTAATCAAATTAATAGAACAATTCCAATTAACTATTCAATCGATGTCGAAATATAAGCTGTAACCTTTAACATGTTGTACTGCATTTATATAATGTTGTAAGCATTGTTATTATTTATAAACACAAAATTTATTTTTTTCATTTTTTCCTTGGGAGTGCTTGCAGTGTCGCAGTGCTTATGTACGGGCCTCCACTGCCTCTCAAACATATCATCTCCTCCCCCTCCTATCTGCCAAGCTCTGAAAGATCATCTCATCTCAACTCAGCACGCAGAATCGTCATCTGACACAATGGGTTCATTAGTTCATGCTACTTTTGCCATATCCTGATCCTGCCATCAGTAGCAAAATGGAACCTGATTTCGCCATACCAGACAAACTTTTATCACTTCTTATTTCATGAAAATAAATATATTTTAATTAAGAAATTCTTGTCTTTTAACCCATCAGAAACGTTCTTACGATTCAAAAGCGTCCTTATAACGCACCAAAGTTTATTATTTTTCAAATAAAAAAAGGGATAAAAGTTCTTGTTTTTTTTTTAATTTTTATTTTTATGTATCTTTAGATGCCCCATGACACTACTACTGCAACCGTCTTCCGAAGTAAAAGTGAACAACTTACCTCAAATGGAGTTAGTTCAAGTAACTTGATCGAAGAAATTTGTTGGCTTCGATCAGGTTACTTGAGCGAATTAATTCATTATTTGCTAATGACAGTGGCGTAGCTACGGGGGAGGGGGGGCGTCCGCCCTGGGAAACACTTTGCGTTTAAGAAATCTTGACATACTGTGTATAGAACAGCAACGAGTGATAGACTTCGATAACGTCATCGACGATTTTGCTAATGGAAAAGCAAGAAAAATAACATTTTAGAATGTTGAAATTAAAGTTTTAGTTCAAAAATAAACATAGTGTTTTAATTTATTTCCCTATACATCGTTTTGACTTTTTGTAGTATTTTTGGTGTGTATTGAGACAGGAGGCAAACTCAGTGGTGTAGCTAGGCAAAAGCTCTAGCTACACCACTGGCTAATGAATTATATTGGTATACAAAATAATTGAAGCTGAATGATAAATTCAATTCAGAAATTCCACCTATTTAACTAAAAGTAATATTCATAAAAGAATTACGTATATTTTAATGAATAAAGTAATTAAACGCTCTCATTTCTCAGAAAAGGAGGACAAAGGAATGTGTAAATATACCATAAAGAGAGCGCGGGAACGTTTTCGTCGTTATTATTGCGTTATAATTCCTCATGACATTAGTTAATAAAATTTATTCTTGCTTCCATGGAACCCTAAAAAGAAACTAAGTTTTAATTGTGCACGTTTGTGCAGATATTTTTCATAAATGATACAACGTACACAACAAGAGACTAGGTGTCGTTTGTTGACAACTTTCACTTTTAACGTCTCATATGATGAATTTCAGTATATCAATTTTTGTCTTATATTTGTTTATTTTAATTTGCTAACCTGATAAAGCTATGACTCACCCCAGAAGACAATCCAAGTTAATCTCTCTTATTAGAGATTAACGAAATGGGATGATTAATAAGAACCTGGGAATAAATGTAAGTTTAATTATCCATTGCTTGTTTAACGCATAATTATATTTATTCACTAATATTATTTTGTCTTTAACCCATCAGAAACGTTCTTACGATTCAAAAGCGGCCTTTTTATAACGCACCAAAGTTTATAATTTTTCAAATGAAAAAAAAAAAAAAAATTAAGGGATAAAAGTTCACTCGGTATTATAAAAAGGAAACAGTAGTAACATTACGGAAAATTCGCAAAATGCAGGGGCAGGAGAGAAAGGCTAGGCGCCATAATCTTAATAGATTTACATTCTTTTATTTCAATTTATTTGGTTGCAAAATAAATATCGAACGCATTAAATGTTTTATAAATTATTTTTAAAAAACCACTAACACCAGCTAGTCAAGCAAGCTTTCATATATCGTCTGCTATCTTAGTCATGCATTAAAAACATTTTTATGAATTAATCGATATAGTACGTGCATTCAGAAATTTAGTCTTCAAGATTACATTAGCCATTATACCCACTAATTATTGAAAGTCACTGGGTAAGTTAAAAAAAAAAAAAAAAAAAAGACGTTTTCTTTAGCTTACAAATAGTGATTTGAAAATCTGAGCCGAAAACGGAATATTAACAGAATAAGCATATTTCTCCCCATGCCGTTGTGCATTTAACAGGTTTCCGCTGTATTGCATTCTTCTGTGAAAGAAAGTAATAGTATACTTGTTAAACCTTGTACGGTATTTACAGCACTGTCGCGCGTGCACAAAAAGCAATTTCCAGAAATGCGGTCAAACAACAACTCCCGAAACTTTCACTTGGGAATTGTTTTGTAGTGTCGTAGACGCTCCTTCGATACACGTGCCGACACAGATAGCCTCAAGTTAAGCCAGACAATGGCGGTCAAGGCCGTAAATGTAGTCGTGCAGTGGGCTTCGAAGGCCGCCTAGTTGCCAGATGGAAAAGTACGGAAGCGTGCAGTGGCAAGGCCGTCTATCGTCATGGGCGGCGACCTCTCTAACCTTCAACCTCGCCTCGCTTTCTCCGCCCCAGATCTGTTGCAGCTGTCTAGGGAATGTGGATGCTGAAACTGTAGGCCAAGGATGTGTACACGTGTGCCAAAGAAGTCAGCCTGATGAACTTTAAGGATGATGCACTTATGTGTCACTCAGGTGTGTCAAGCCCACGGCAGGCAGTCAGGGTCGCTAGAAAAACTGCCTCTGTTGCCACGGGCGTCGACCGCTGCAAATATTCCGACACAGATAAAAGCCATATTTACGATATCCATTTTCCTTGTTTCGACTCTTACCGTTAATTTTATTTTTTCTAATACTTTTGTGGTCCTTTAGAGGTTTACACCCTGAACAAGAAATAAAATAAAAGATCAAATAAATTTCGATGAAAAAAAAAAAAAAGCGCATCATACTATAAAAGGAAATGAGTTCCTTTTTGGAACAGTTATTTTTAGCCGTACCAAATTTAAATGCTTTGAAATAGATGATTGCGAATAATACAACGATTCTAGTTATTATGACTAGTAGTATATTACTCAAACAACAACAGTAAAACTCTCAAAACAGAGATGCATCTGGGTTTCACCATTTCTTGGCTTGTATCCTTGAGGGATCATATATATATATATATATAAATGATTCTCTGGTAGTCCAATATAACGTGTCTCTTTTAAGACTTTTGTCTTAGACTTGCAACGCACTATCTTTCGGTTAATGTAATAATTTTTGGTTAATGTAACACCTCGTAGAGAACAAACAAACTCGTGTTTTCCAAAGATGTTTAAATTTTTTTTTTTTCAAAAATTTTCACCCACCAGTCACCGATTCGATCTCTGCACGAAACTATTATTTTAGTGTTTATTGCACTTTTATAATAATAACAATCTAAATTTATAAAGTTTAAGCTATTGATACTACTCCAGATATCTTTCTTTTAAATAGCGTAATTATTAGTGCATGAAATTAAGATTATTGTATTAAGTGCTTAAATTTAATTATGCATTATTTAAAAGAAAAACCTGGATATTTGTACCCTGGACAATTTCTTTTTCAGTGGATATGAAATTAACTGAATATGAGACACTGGATTGTATTATTTATAGCCACCTCTTAACAGTACCTATTCATGGTCTCGATATTCAATAATCACTTGTGTCGATCGGTCTTTCCTTTGGTTGGAAAGACTCCAGTTCGAATCTCCTGTAAAAGGTGAACAACCTTTAGAAAAAAAAAAAAAAAAAAACATTCCATCCATCGCAGGTGGTATGGGTTTTTTTTTTCTGACAATCAAATTTTTATCTTTCAAAACAAAACAAAACAAAAAAAAAAAGACACGCAAATTATGGATATTTCATAGTAGAGTCTGCCTAATTGCAGAAAGAGCAATCACATCTTGATAAATATAAATATCTTGACAGTTCTGACAAAAACGACGGTACATAACAGTAAGCGAATATTCTACTCTGAACAGTTCTAGCATAATTTATATAACAAGTTTTTATTCTTAAAGCAGTACTAGGTTCAAAACTGCCCAATGCACATTATTTTTCTTATGTAATTTCATTTGAATTAGTAAAATAATTTGAAACGATAATTCTTTTATTTTCCCTTTTTTTCGATCTAACTGGACTGTTTTAATTCGGAATGATAATAAGTCATCCCTGGTTCAAAGAAATTTGGTATTTAGGTTTACTATTAAAATTCATTGAATATTATAAAATTCAATGAGTTGTATCTAGGGGGGGGGGGTGCTTAAGGGTCAAAGTTGTATAACTGAGGGAAGAACAACACATAGCCTTTAAAGGAATGTGGAGAACAGACCAGGGCTTCTGACCTAATGTTCATTCTTCACTTTCTCGTGGTGCACCCTGTTAGGTATCTACCTGTATACAAAACGAAAGAGGATGGGCTGGCAATTTGGGATTTAGCCAACAAAATTTTATTATTATTGTCTTAAACCACAATGTAAAATGATGGTACAACATGACTGAGTTTTATGCCAGCTGGGACATCGCCTGTTTAAACAAGGCTCCCAGAGAACCAGAGCGAACAGCAAAAAGTCAGCTACTGAAATAAATCCTGAAATACATCCCAACTCAACATCATCAGAGTTCACGATCGGTACTATCAACATAAGAAGTCTGAATGGCAACGAAATGGAGCTAGCTAAAGAATTGGATAAGTACTAGATCGACATAATAGAGGTGACTGAGACAAAATAGGCAAAAACTGGTGAGATCTTTCTAAGCAATAAATACAAAATGCTATATTCAGGCAATGACAATCAGCGAAAAAAAGGTATGGCTAGAGTATTGAACACTAAATACGAGGCTAATCTTCTTGAATGGCAGGTAATATCAAGTAGAGCGATGTGGGTATATACTGCATATATCAGAATGGGGAACTGGACAATGAGACTTATTTGTGCCTAAGGTTCTTCTAAGGTAGAAGTGGAGGAATTTTTTGAGGCTTTAGAGAAATCAACTAACACAATGAAAAAGGAAAAGTTGGTCCTTGTTGGGGATCTAAATAGCAGAGTAGGAAATGATTGTCAGACATAGAGAAATATTTTGGGAAAATTTGGAGAAAAGAGAAAAGCTAATAATGTCACCTCCGTAGCGCAATTGGAAGAACGGCGGTACATTGTGTCCTTCGATTGGAATAGGCCTAAGTTCGATTCTCGTCGCGACGGGAGGAATCTTTATCTGGACGATTTCAATCGAAGGTGAGTTAGCCGATCTCATACGGAGGTAGCAGGGTTTTTTCCTCCCGGAAACTCGGGTTTTTTATCCTGACAGACAAATCGGCCCTTCAGAACACACGCAATTTACAGACAAAAAATACTAGTTGTGGTGGGCGATAGATGGCGTTGATGGAGATGATTCGTAGTAGAAGTTCGATGCAGTGGTTGAGACAGTTGTAGGTATCCTCCCGCGATGAGTCTTCGGACTCCTTGGAGGTGTCAGGAATAATAATAATAACAAATACCTGCTCAGGATGAATGGTTATTACTAATATAATGTTCCAACATAAAACTGTGCACAAATTCACATGGAGAGAAGATGCAAGGAATAAGAAAGTCTCATTGACTATGTTATTGTTGATAGCGATCAGTACTGTCGACAGGGGATAGCATAGAGGCAGCCTGCCTCATGGCGCCGCTTAATAAGGGCGCTCGTTCAGCCATATTGCGGTAGGCATCGTTGCTACGCTGACAATTCCTGTTAGCGTAACAATTGCGGAAAGAAGTTTTTCCAAGCTTAAACTGATAAAAAATTATTTGCGAACAGCAGTGACCCAAGAAAGACTGGTTGGTCTAGCAACTATATCGATAGAGGCTGACACAGCTTATAATTTAAATTTAGAAGAGCTTATAAAGTTTTATTGTGCGTTCCACGTAGAGCAAATATTTAATTAATATTATTGTGTAATCGTTTTGCATTAATGTTTCTCTTGTAACAAAAACAAAATAGAAATTGGAGATTTTCTTATATTTTTGTCTTATAATCCATCAGGGACGATATTTAATTGTTTGCCTCAGGGCGCGAGCTAATCTAGAGATGGCCCTGATAGTAATGTTTACTCACTGGTGCAGGACACTAGAGGGTACAGAGGATTTGAAATCGGAAGTGATCGCCATTTAGTCTTGTGCAGGATAAAATTGAATTTCATATTGAAAAGAAGAACATGTAAGTTTTAAAGTGAATAAAAGTTGAGCAACTCTTAGAGATGAACTGTAGACTAAAATACACGAACATTATTCAAGAAAAAATGAAAGATTTTGAGAACAGGAACCAAATCTTGGAGATTCAGTGAAAGCCCTGAAGAAAACATTGATTTATTGAGCCAGAGAGGCATGTGGTGAGGTTGTCTGCAAGGATAGAAAAATCAGAACTCCCTGGTGGACACAGGAAGTTAAAGAGGTAGTGAATGAAATGAAGAAAGCATATCACAATTTCTTGATGAATAATTCAGCCTGTGCTCTTAGAGAATAAGAGAGAAATGTAAAAAAGCTAAATGTGTAAAAGTAGCTAAATAAAAGTCATGTGAAGGCTTTTGTAAGAACATTGAAAATAAATATTGGTGATGATGGCGATAGATGCGTTGATGCTAGCAGCAGTGTCGTAGTTGGAAAATTAATTAGTAGTGAAGAGGATGAGATGTATTAGCGAAGTATTGTAGTGTGCCCTCCCACGATGAATCCTTGACTCTCTGTAGGTGTCACGTAATAATAATAAATATCTGGAAGGTGGCAAAATATTCTGGAGGCTGTTAAAAAAGCTCAGTAATGGAGAAACTAGCTTTAAAAGAAATTAGAGATGATAAAGGTGGTATGAAAACTGAAGAAATAGATATCTTTGATGTATGGAGTAATTACTTTGAAAAACTACTAAATGAGTAATAGCACAGTGGTAAAAAACACTCAACAGGCATGCAATCAGGAATACATATTCATACTTGAAGTAGAAAAACTCTGAAATGTGGAAAGGCAGTGGATTAGATGATATTAGACAGAAATGCTCAAGTATGGAGGTATAAAAGTCTTACAATGTCTGCGCTGCTTACTTCAGAAAGCCGGAAGAGATGGATTAATTCCAGATGATTGGAGTAAAACCCTCAAGTAACCACATATAAAAAGGGAAATATAACTGAATGTGAGAATTACAGAGGTATTTCCCTACTGATTATTCCTGGTAAGATTTACGCAAGTATACTTGAGAAACAGTTGCGAAGGATTGTGGAAGGGAAGCTTGGTGAAGAACAACTGGATTCAGGCCAAATAGAGGCTGTCAGGATCTGATTTTCACTTAACGACAAATAGTTGAGAAATCATGGGAATAATTATATAACAAAGATCTGTATGTAAGTTTTTGTGGGCCGGCAAAAGGCCTATGCCAAGGTGCAAAGAGAAAAGCTATTCAAAATTCTTCAGTTATATGGTGTCAATGGGGCATTATATAAAGCAATACTTAGTCTTTATTTGAGTTATAAGTCAGAAGATAGAATTGAAGGAAGTACGGAAAGATGGTTTGATGTGAAATGAGTTGTCAGACAAGGATGTACATTATCTTCTTCATTATTCATTATCTATATGTATCACATTATGAAGGAAAGTGGTATTAAACCTGATAGCAAAATTCAGCTCTTTACTTTATGCAGATAATGTTATATTTTTAAATAAATCCAGTAAAATCTGCAAGATTCCCTCACTAAATTGATTAACTGTTGTAATAGTTTTGGTATGAAAATCATCAATAATAAAACAAAGACAATGAAAAAGGCAGAAATATTGAAAATATCAACTGCATCGTGAGTGGAGGTAAAACATTTCAGGTACTTAGGCACGATTTTTAGCGAAGACGGTAAATTAAATATCGAAATAGACAGCAGAATCAATAAAGCTGGTATGGTAGGGAATCAAATGAATAAATTTATATGGAATAAGAGAGAAATTAGTCAAAATACTAAATTAGCTGTATAGAAGAGTGTTCAAACCAATTTTATTTTATGAATCTGAGAGCTGGGTTAGAAATAAAACACTTGACCAAATACCACAGATATGAGATTCCTGAGAAAGATTAGTGGCATAACAGATGGCATTAGTGACAATATCATATTAATAACAAGGATATTTGGAAAGAACTTGACATTGTTAGCAGAGCTAATCTGAGGTGGTATGGAATTATGGTCCCTTAAACAGGGAGAGGAAATATTAGTAAAACAAGTGTTCTCTGCCAGTTTGGCAGGAAAAAGACCCAAAGGAAGACGAGGATATAAGTGGATTGATACAGTAAAAAGTGCCTTAGAGGACAGAAATATAAGATCTGATAAAATTGGAATCTTGACAGATAACAGATTGATTTGGAGGAAAATTGTGGATAGAAAGTTAGTAATGATGTAAGATTTTCATTTAGTACTGTCATAATATCCTGTACAACCCTTGACGGCACATGGCAGGAATTTGATGATGATGAGTCATATCTATATGACTATTATAATAGCAAGGAAAACGAAAAATTAAGTCAGTTTTTTAGTTTATATACACTGACTTAATTTTTCGTTTTCCTTGAATTGTTGTGATAATAAAGCATGTTACTAACTGTACAAGGGTAATGAAAATTATTACCCTTGTACTGTTAGATTGAAATGAAAATGATTCGATAAATTTTAGTAAGGATTCCAGATACCAAATCTGAATAAAATCGATCTAGTTACTTGCTATGTTATACAGAGGTGACATGGTTTTTTATCCCACAAAATAGGCAAAACCGGCCATTAGAACATACAATTAACAGACATAACACACGGCCACATAGCCTGAGTTCTGCCGTAAATCCAAACCTCCTATTTATTATATGCGAAACTTGCGAACGTTGGTAACCAAATCCACTTCTACGAAAACACTAAGCCGAAAATAACTGTAGATCCAGTTGCTGTGAGTCCTGTGATAATTTGCTGATCCAGAAATGACTCAATAAATCTGAACAAATTAATATTGTGAAGTTTCAGTTAAATAACAACAACAAAAAAAAAAAAAAAAGGAAAAGAAAAGAAGAACCTATATATATATATATATATATATATATATATATATATATATATATATATATATATATATATAGGGGCGACTCATGCATAGGCACTGCGGAAATTCAGCATCCCCAATTTTTCTCGATATATAAATATTATTTATATTTGCTTGTAATATTTAATTTTATCATCAACAATGAGGGTCAACTTTGACCTGCCACAGGATGACATCATGAAGAACTCCGCAATTCTCTTATTTTGTACAAAAAATAATAAAAATCCATCTTGTAACACTTGGAGAGCGAAGGACGCTAGCAGCACTGTGTTTACGCAGTGTCATATTGCTACGCGCACAAGCATGTGAACGTCATAGTGAGATGCGAGCTATTAGCGTAATGCGGTGCTGTCCGTCGCGCAGTTCCACTGTTGTGTATATGCAGTTTGCGCCAGTAGTAGAGTCTTCGTAATGCTAATCGTGTTTACTCCGTCTCTTTAATATTAGGACATTACAATTAAATCCTTTAATTGTAATGTCCAAAATTTGTAAATCCGTTCCTTTAATTACAATTAAAGGAATGGATTTTATTTTTAAGTAATTTTGAATTATACTAAAATGTATAATTTTATTGATAATAAACAATATTTTTTCATGAAACGAAACAAGAAGAATATACTTTATTTTTAAGTAATTTTGAATTATTATTTTATTCACATAATTGATATACAGTCAAAACAAGATATCATATAAATAAAAATTTGACTGGTGAGTCAGAACAATTCAGAATCTACCCAAGAATCTAAGAATAGTCCGTCAGGTAGCATCGTAAAATATGGACACTGTTCCAAGTAAGGCTGTTTTTTGTAGGTTATATGGGTCACTTCATTGATTTTTAATTGCTGTAAATAGTTGGACAGCTTCTTTGAAGTTACGCCAAGTGCACCGATAACTATTGGGATGACTTTGGTGTGTTTAAACCACAGTCGGCCAACTTCGATTGCCAGATCTCGATATTTAGTAATTTTTTCCAGTTCTTTGTTGTTAATGTTGTTGTCACTGGGTACTGCAATATCGATAATCCAAACTTGTCGATGTTCGATAATTGTGATGTCAGGTCTTTGTGTTCCAAATGCCGATCAGTTTGTATTCTAAAGTCCCAGAGAATTTTTGTTGTTTCGTTTTCCAATACGGTCTCGATTTTATGCTGCCACCAGTTATCAGAAGTAGGAAATCCATATTTTTTGCATACATGCCAATGAATTATTTTGGTCACTTGATCATGGCGATATTTATAGTCAGTTTGAGCTATTTTGCTGCAGGCACTAATTAGATGTTCTACAGTCTCAGTTTTCTGATCGCATAATCTGCATTTGCTGTTATTATTGATGTTGAAAAATTTTGCTTTGATTGCATTACTTTGTAATGCCTGTTCTTGAGCTGCTAGAATAAATCCTTCTGTTTCTTTTTTAACTTATCCGTGTTGAAGCCATTGCCATGTCTTGTTCATGTCAATTTTGTCCTCAGTATCTCGAACCCTGGCCATGCAAGGGTTTATTTTTCCAGCGCACATATCGGATATTTGTTGTTCCTTTTTGTAATCGGATTTGTTTCCTGTTGCTTTTAGAAGGCCTTCTTGTGTAATTGCTTGAAGCATTGTCTCAGAGCTATTGTCGATGTAATTTCTTAAACCAATTTCTTCTTCTTCCACAGTCTGTCTCACTTGCAGCAGACCCCGTCCACCTATTCTCCTCGGTAGGTACAACCGGTCAACATCACTTCGTGGATGTAATGCATGATGCATAGTCATTAGTTTTCTAGTTTTGCGGTCTAATTTGTCCAGGTCTTCTTTTGTCCAATCTATTATGCCAGCTGTGTATCGGATCACTGGTATAGCCCAAGCATTCATTGCTCTAGTTGTGTTTAATCCATTAGTTTTGTTTTCAGAATATTTCTAACTATTTTAATGTATTCAAATGCTGCCTGTTGTTTAACATTCGAGTGGAGAATATCATTGGCTTCTAATATTCCTAGATATTTATAGTGTTCGTCAGCTGAAACTGCTTTTATATATTTCTCTAGATCAAAATTAAAATTGCTAGTTTCATTAATTTTTCCTCGTTTAATAGATAAAATTGCGCATTTATCTAAACCAAATTCGATTTTGATGTCCTGACTGAAAATACGAACTGTGTTCAATAAATAATCTATTTGTTGGGCTGATTTTCCATATAGCTTCAAGTCATCCATATACAACAGATAGGAAATTTTAATATTACATTTAGGAATTTCATATCCAAGTTTTGTTTTCTTCAGAATCATAGACAATGGTATCAGAGAAATGTTGAAGAGCAATGGTGACAAGGAATCACCTTGGAAAATTCCAAGTTTAATGCTGATATCTCCAAATCGTTCATTATTCACTATTAATGTTGTTTTCCATGATTTCATAACAGTAGCCAGACACGAACATATGTTTTTGCTAATTCCAAATATTTTTAGTGATTTTAAGATCCAGGAGTGTGGGAGGGAATCGAATGCTTTCTTGTATATTTTTTCTTGAAACAAAACAAGAAGAATATATTTTATTTTTAAGTAATTTTGAATTATTATTATTATTATTTGACACATCCAGGGAGTCGAAAGACTCATCGAGGGAGGACCTGCTCTACAACTCTCTCTTACCAAATTACACCAAACTGTATAATTTTATCGATAATAAACAATATTTTTTCATGTTTAATTTTTTTTAAAAATTTTTACCATAGTTTTTATATTTTATCCAAACACGTATACACTGTATACTTACAGTGTGTATGTATATTTCGAAAGTTGCAGCATCCCCACGATTTCAAGCCACGACCCGCCACTATATATATATATATATATATATATATATATTATTTTGTGAAGTTTTAATATTATTAATATATATATATATATATATATATCAACTTAGAGTAATGTTAAACAGAGAACGTAATAAGTACAGTATTTGTGTATTATCGCGACCCAAGGTTCAGATATGCTACTACTATAAAAGAATGCTATGACTAGGGATCCCATATACCTTGGAAAAAAATACGGGACACTTATGACTGAGGGTGAAAGTTTAGTATGCGCATCCATCACATATGCCAGTCTTACAAAATGTCAATGCACATGCGTACTGTTCTAACGAACTTATCATTGTTGCAGTGTTGCCATCACTCGCCTTGAGAAAATAACAATGCGTCTACAATTCCCTGTAATGACGGAGAGCGATGTTTGTAATAGAATAGAAATTGTAACTAATCGATTTTGTTATTCAGTCTTGAACTCTAAAATACAGGACAAAAAAGCTGTCCCGAAGAGTTGTTTCTCAGGACAACGGGACGCATTAGCCAAAAAACGGGACGATCCCGTATTTTACGGGACGTCTGGGATCCCTAGCTATGACGAAACGAACCATCGGAACTTTTGCTGTAACTGTGTCAATAGTTTGTTACGTGAATGTGTCAGCTTACTCTAGTAATTTTTCCAGCGATGATTACTAAGCATTTGGCGGAGTTCTTCATGATGTCATCCTGTGGTAGGTCAAAGCTGACCCTGATTACAAATAAAAAATGATTAAACTGATGGCCAACCATGCAAAAATGAAAATTTCAAAAATCATCTGATATGACTACGGTTGTTTAATGTAATTAATGAATGTGGTGGGTTCAATAAATTATTATTGTAGAATAAAATGTAACCACTGAAGTTGTCAGTTAAAATTTTTTTTTTAAAAGTATAAAAATAAACATTTTTTTTTCAGTTTATCAGTGTCAAACATTTTATCAATATACATATTATACGCAACTGTAACATATGTTCAGTTCACTTCACTGTTCCAATCATATCTTTGAATATCGCATTATTTATACTGTTTATATTATGCTGTTTTTAGGATGAACTTGCAGGAGTCAAACTGTACTAAGTACATTATTTGCAGTTTCTGTATTCCTAGAGAAGTTGGTACTAGTAAATTATAACAATATTAATTTTGTGATAAAGTAATTGAGACTGCCTTACTCGATTTAGATGATTGTTAATGCTAGCTGACGAAATTAGGGTAAGGAGAAAGGAAACCTAAAGGATGGGATGAAGAATGGGTAGAAGGAATAGAAGAATGAACGGTGGGGATTAGGGAAGGTTCAAGTGGAAGTGAAGGGGGACTTAGTGACGAACGAATGAGATGAATGAGTTTGATCACGTTCACTCTGCAGTTTTAGTTGGGAGAGAGAGAGAGAGAGAGAGAGAGAGAGAGAGAGAGAGGATATTTCCTGAAAAAAAAAAAAAATGCCGAGGACATCTAATGTCAAAGTATAAATAGTGGAAATTTCCATTTGGGACAAGTGTTTTATTTTTATTACATGATAGGAATGTCATATGGTCTCTTTTGGGTGTTTTTTTTTTTTTTTTTTTTCTACTTTTGCTCATCAAGTTATCTGCAACAAATTGAAGATTGAAGTGTTCCACCTCCCCGTTGAGAGCCAGTGTACAATACTTCTCAGCTTTCATGATAAATAATTTTGTATGTTAAGATCAAGATATTCATCTTTCTCCCAAATACTCACTTAAACACCTCATAGGCCCAGAAAACCGTGATAGAAACCTATACTTACTATAATAACATCACGCACAAAGGATGCTCGACAAAAAATATATATTCTTGTTTCTCTCCTTTATCCAAGCTCGAACAGCAGAGTTTGCATGTGAAGTCTCTTCACGATTAGTCTAGTTGTATATAGAGGTCGTTCACTGCTTTTGGAAACCCTGTAGCAGGGTTTCCAAACGCAGGCTCCGCAACAACTGAAATTCTAGGGCTCCGCGAATCTTGTTTACAAACATTCACTTATTTATTTATTTTTTTATTTTTAATTAATGAATCGATACGATGCTACAAGTAACGTCCATCGTACCAGACTTTAATAATAATAATAATAATAATAATAATAATAATAATAATAATAATAATAATAATAATAATAATAATAAAACTCTGCAGTTCAAAACAACTGCAGTGTAGTCATTAAAATGAACTTACATTTTTAAATTTACGGAGCACTAAATTGTAAAATGGTTATTGATTTCTTCCTTTTTTTCATGTTCATTTTAAAGATTGAGTTGTGAGGACTCCGCAAAAAAATTTAGCTTGCTTTAGCAAGAAGTTTGGGAAACATTGCCATAGGCACAGCACCCTCACTCCTTTACCGGTGTGTATGCTTCCATGTATTATGGGAAAGGTTCACAACTTGATCAGTGTGAACTTCATTGAGGTCTCATCAGTGGGAGCTGAACCCGTGTAGATACTGATAACTGATTCAATGCAGAAATTATGTTTTCTTCGCTTTCTGCATTACAACGATTTTTCATCCAGATTATTTTAATAATATGGCAATACCATTTTCGTTATGGGATATTGAGACCAGTGTCCCCTCCCCCTCTAAGTCGAGCATGCTCACATCGGTCAAAAAAAGGTAGTGTGTATATGCCTAGTAACCGCGCGAACAAAAATGTTGCTTTTAGAATTTCTAATTTACAGTGAATAATTTTTGAACTTACCATAAAAACAAATTATATGATAAATTATACTTGTCACTTATTTTATTTAGTAATTTCTCTATTGTTTCCACTCTAATTATTACTCGATTCCAACTTAATACGTTCTAATTACTTTTAGCATGCGCCGTGTGGGCGAACTGACGCTGACATCAAGTTGCAGATGCATATTTATTTAAAGTATCCACTGCCTAGACGATCCTCTATAGCTCAGTTGTTTTGAAAGAGCCTTTTTTGGTTGGAAAGATCCGGATTCGAATCCGTTTATGACGTGAGGAATCTTTATTAGGTATTTTCAATGAAATAGTGAGTTATCTGGTCTCAGGTTTTTTTTTTTCCCTTCGGGAAACACCGGTTTTTCGTCCCTCAAAACAGGCAGACCGGATGCGGGGATAAGGATCAACCAACCTGTTCTGTCAGATTTGGTTTCGAACACCTGTATGGTGAAGTGTGAGTTTATTCATGAGCATAAATGAAGGACTGTCTAGATAACAGTCACTCGAACTCATGCACACGGTGCTGAATTTTTGTAGCTACCAGGATTTAAACGAATTAATTTAGTGCTTGCAGTTTTCTGGTTATAGCTAGACGAAAAAAGGGCAACCTTAATAATACGAGAAATATTACATTAGCGATTTTAGTGCGCTAAATCCTCAATATGTCATTGTCGAAATTAGAGCAGAAAATAAATGCAAATTCTAAATTTGTATGGCTGAACAAATGTGAAATAATTTGTTTATAAAATGCATGTAAATGTACTATTTAAGTAGCTGAAGGAGTAAGCATTTAGGTTGCTCTTGTAGAAATATTCAGCATGGAACATACAAGCGCTTTTAACAAAAATGTATGCGCAAACATTGATTTTGAGACTGGAAACTTGTGGAAAAAATGTTTTTCTCATGCGCACATGAGCTGGCAGAAATTAAAGGGAATATTGGTTATAATCCTGACAGATAACAGACCAATGTGGAGGAAATTTGTTAACAGGAAAATCAGTAATAATGTAAACTTTTCATTTAGTAGTATACAGTATCTTGTACATTCCTTGAGGATACATACCAGGAATTTGATAACATGCTATTCATTATCGGCATCAAATTCAGAGAATGCTATTATAAACATGTTGTCAGATCCCCCTCATTTGGTGAGGATGACCATGAAATTATCTGAATGGCAGCGAGTCATATTAGGACTTCTATGAGAAAAGGATATATATTGGACTACGAGGGTTGTAGTCCAATATATATCCAATATATATAAACTGAAACGTTCTCGGCCTACCATAGATGGCAACACTATCGGCAAGATTTTTTTTTTAAGTCATAAATCTGTCATAAGCATCCATGTGAGATTGCAAGTCATTCTATCAAGTAGTTTGTTTTATACAGCTGTCTGAAGCAAACGTGTTGTTTGTATCCCTTGAAATGGATAAAGCTGAGTATCGTGCGGTTATAAAATTCTTTGTAAAAGAAGGTTTAACGCCAAAAGAAATTCATTCGAAGTTCATAAAAGTTTGTCAACGCTCTTCTCCGTCGGTTTCGACAATTAAGAAATGGGCTGCCGAGTTTAAACGTGGCCGTACCAGCGTCGAAGATTATCCACGTAAAGGACGTCCAAGAAGTGTAACAATACCGGAAATCATTGACCAAGTGCACGATATGATATTGGGTGACTGGCGAGTCAAAGTGCGTGAAATTGCTGAGACCATAGCATTTCAAAAGAACGTGTAGGATATATTTTGAATGAAGAATTGCAAATGAAAAAGCTTTGCGCAAGATGGGTGCCGCGCTTGCTCACAGCACATCAAAAACGC
Organism: Typopeltis vanoorti; assembly: GCF_054136105.1. Taxonomy (NCBI): domain Eukaryota; kingdom Metazoa; phylum Arthropoda; class Arachnida; order Uropygi; family Thelyphonidae; genus Typopeltis; species Typopeltis vanoorti. The sequence continues at coordinate 93,836,169 of NC_143560.1, read as the reverse complement.
ACTCGCATGAAAATCTTTGAACAGTGCTTGGAGCGTTTTAACAAGAATGAAACTGATTTTGTGCGTCGATTTATTACTATGGATGAGACTTGGATTCACCATTACAGCAGAATCCAGATAGCAGTCAAAACAGTAGAGAAGCCGGTTGTTCATCTCCAAAGAAGACAAAATCGGTTCCATCACCAGGAAAGATCACGGCATCGGTGTTTTTGAACGCTACAAGCATTTTGTTTATTAATTATTTTGAAAAGGGTGAAACAATAACCGGGGAATATTTTTCTGGTCTTTTAACCAGAGAAGACGAAAAAATTCGTGAGAAAAGACCCAGTTTGCAGAAGAAAAATATCATAAAGCTGTTTTAGCAATGGGAAAATTAAGGGATCTGCACTATGAATTGTTGGAACATCCACCCTATTCCCCAGATTTGGCTCCCTCTGACTTCCATCTCTTTCCAAAACTAAAACTCTTCCTCGCTGGTCAGCGAGGAAGAGTTTTTTCTTCGAATCAAGAGGTGATTGCAGCTGTAGAGGGGTATTTTGCAGATCTTACTGAGAATGACTACAGGGATGGGATAATGGCGCTGGAATAAATGTATTAGTCTTAAGGAAGATTATGTTGAAAAATAAAAATAATTTTGAAATTATAAATTTGTTTCTTCATTGTTAGGCCAAGAACTTTTTAGCCTACCCTCGTATAAGAATTATTAAAGTTTAGGAGACAACTTGCACCTATATATCATTGAGTAAGGAATATTCAATGGAAATGAGATGAGTTCTGTTTGGGCAAACTCTGTGGAGCAGAGGCAATGCCTGAATATCTTCCAAGGTTAGAAGGTCAAATAAGGTAGGTGTTAAATTGATAAGTTAGGCATGAAGGCAGTATAAGATGAGTGGTAATCGGTTGCATGAGAAAATTCAAAGGGCAGGTGAAGAAGTTGACTCACTTGGTAAGGGTAGCAAAAGTGCATAATGAACAGCAGTTAGCTAATGAGGGAAAAAAAAACTTTTGATATGTGGCCAGTAGAAGAAAAAAAAAATAATGATTCTGGAAGGATGATACTTGTTGGCAAAAATGGCAGAGTGATAACCACTGCAGAAGATACTTTTAGATAGTATTTAACAGAAGTTAAATACTTTTAGCATTCATATAAAAGTATTTCATCCCCATAAATATGACATTCCTTTCTTCCCACATTCATGCAGAGTTTGATTGTAGGAAGGGAGGAGACATTGATGGTGAGTGTGAGGAGATATATGGGGAACAGAGTAAGCTTGATGTTAATCAGGTTGTAAGATCCCTGCATTTTGAGGTAACGTTCCAGTGAGTTAACAATTTTGACATGCTTGTTTAATGCAATGCTTGTACTGGGCCAAGTTTCAAAGGAGTGGAAAGAGAGTAGAATTGTTCTGATTCATAAAGGAGGTAATATGACTAAGATTTCGAATTATAGGTCACTCTGTGGTTAAAGTGTCCAAGATTCAGAAGTGGGTTGATAACAGCAAAATTCTATATTCTCTAATGGAGAACATAGGATTGTTTACTAAAGGACGACCCTATTGTAGCATTCTAAGGTAATAAATGTATTCGGAAAGGAAGATGCATAGTAGTATGTTTCATTATCATCAAATTCCTGACATTGCCCACACATAGCATTCGTTTGCTATATGTTCTTCTGCTGTACATGTGTGGGAGTAATATAAAAAACAAATTACCCACAGGGGAGTGTACAGCATATTATGATAGTACTACATTATTACTAACTTCCTATCAACAAATTTCCTCCAAATTAAACTGTTATCTGTCAAGACTCCAATATTATCCATTTTCTTATAGGCATTTCTTACTGTATCAATCCACCAAGATCTTGGTCTTTTTTCCTGCCATCTGGCAAAATGCACTTATTTTATTAAACTTTCTTCTCTCTCTGTTAAGTGACAATACCTCCTGAAATTAGCTCTGATAGCCAATTCTTGAATGGTAACAAGGTCAAGTTCCTTCCTAATTTCTTTATTTTTAATAATTCTGCCAGTGATGTCATCTGTTCGCTTCACTTTTTCTCACAATTCTCATATTGTCCTTCTTTGAAGGACACTTTCCTTCTCTCAGATTCAGAAGTTATACAGCTACTTCATGTTCTGATTAATTTCTCTATTCCATATGTTTTGAGTTGACTCCTCACAATACCAGCTTTCCTTATTCTGTTGTCTATTTCTATATTCTATCCTCACTAAAACATAGTTGAAACCTTTTACTTGTTCTGTAGGTTCTCCATTTAGGATGCAGCTGATGTTTTCAATGCTTTTGTAAATGTGATGCACATAAATGAAAAAGGTGAATATTATCTCCACTGTTAGTCTCATATGTGATTTAACATTAAACCACTCTGTACTTCTTTCAATTTTAACTGGCGACAGAATATAACTACAGATTTGAATAGCTTTTCTCTAAGCACCTCGTCATGTACCTTTTCCAGATCTACGAAACTTAAAATACAGATCCTTGTTATATTCCTATGATTTCTGAACTATTTGTCTTAGTGAAAATCTGGTCCCAAACCACTATTTGGCCTGAATCCAGCTTGTTCTTGACCAAGCATCCCGTTTACAATTTTTCTTAGCCATCTCTCAAGTATCTTGTATAAATGTTACCAGGAACACTCAGTAGGGAAATACTTCTGTAATTCTCACGTTTTTTTTTCTCTTTTTATATATGGGCATTTGAAGTTTGGACATTAGGTTAGAAGCCATGGTTGGTTCTCTGCATTAAAAGGCTATTTTGAGGTCTCCATCTCAAGTTATCCAAGTTTCCATTCTTAAGCATTCCAGTAGTATGGTTAAATTTTGCAAGTGCCTTTGACATATTGCCACACGACAAAGCTGGTAATTAAACTGAAGCAGATGGAGTTGGATAGTCGATTAGTACACCGGATTAAATTGGTTGTCTGATAGGCATTGCCGAATCAACACCTTCTTGGGCCCCAGCAGGAAGAGAAATGTGAGGTCCCTATCATATTTCCTAATGTTCAGTAATAATAATAAGGTACTTATTAATGCACTCCTTCTAACACATACGCTTCTCCATAGCAAAACTAACATTATAAAGTGACTTTTCCACGTTTTGATGTGGCAAAATCATGTATTAGGTCATCAAAGTTAAAATTTTGTAAAATCTCATGTTCAATGCTCATTAAACTTAGGTGGTTTAATCTTGACTGTTGATTAGTAATTTCATTTTAGAAAATGAACGTTCACCGCAAGCATTAGTAACCATCATCGAAAGAAAAATCCTCATAGAGATTTCCATATTAAGAAATACTGAAAATATATGTTCATTATGCATGTAAGCGTAAATTTTGTTAATGGTAACACAGTCTTCTTCATTTGTGGTTAAGGTCTTATCACCTACGTTTGCTTTCTTCACTGATTCTATACCCATCATCGTGTGTGACCTAAAGTGGAGACATTCCATGAAGTTCTGTAGAAGTGAGATCTTCGATATAGAAGTTGGCTAGATCATCTCAGTGAGTTTTTGTCTTGATCATCTAAAGTAAAGTTTATAAGAAGCCAAATTTAGTAAATATTTCTTCGTACTGTTTTTCTCGCGTATCCAAACTAGTTACCAAGGAATCTATGATCGGCAAGTATGTGTCCACTCTAAATTTCCTGCTGCCCTAAGTTACACGTCTGAGTCTCTGTGTTTCTATCACCATCTACAAATGTTAGAGTGCTTCTGCGTTGTTTTATTCGTTTATACGAATCTTGATAGTTCTTATTCAGTGACTTTTCTTTCGCTTGGGATTCATAGTCTTCAAAACAGTTTCTTTTTTTCAGTTACAAATGCCTTTAAGGATTTAAGCAATTTCATGGCAGTAGATAAGTTCATGCTTTCTTTCTGCAGGACTTGGCTCACACTGTTAAATCGTTTCAGTATGTCATTCCAAAAATGAGTCAGAAAATTTGTTCCTAGTTTGTCTCTTAAACCCTGAGCTGTAAGCCATGTTTCTGATGGTTCCTGACTGCCTCCTAAATCACCCAAACTCGATCTGATTCCTTCGTATAGAGCACTTACTGCATCTGCAGACCAAGTTCTTGACAATTGCTTTACCCCTTTAAGCCGAGATTCCAAATGCGAAACCATTATTTCCCAACGATAAGGCGAAGATGAAAAGAAATTGTCAAGATTTTGAACAAAATCAAAATAAATGGTGGCATTTAACACTTTCATTGCCAAGCTGAAAATTGGAATTTCGTGTGGTGGCCAAATTTATTTTTATTTAGTTAGCGACGTCCACGCGATAACGCGTGATCGGCCGTTTGGTGAGAACTCGCATCATGCGATATCGCGTGATTGGCAATGAGCATGTTAAGGTACTATTTACTGCATGAACACCTACAAGGTTCAAGAAATGTCCTGCGCATGGTATATATGCAATGCATATTTATTTCGTTCTTTAATTTTAGCCTGTAATCCTGAATAATGCCCTGACATATTTGCTGCATTATCATAGGACTGACCTCTACAGTTCATTAGTGGTATATTATATTATTTTGATCCAAAAAAGTCGTGACCACGTCAGCGAGAATATCTGTTTTATGCCTATGAATGGGAATAAACTGTAAAAAATCTCTTTAGGAATACCTCCAGAAACATATCTTGTTATAAATGTCAGTTGGTCTACGTGTGATATCATGTGTTGAATCTACCGATATGGAATAATACTTGGCTTTCTGTACTTCAGCAACAATAGTTTCCAACACTTTAACTTCCATAATTTGTATGAATTCTTCACAAATAGTAGCTGATAGATATGATGGGACCCCTTTCCTGCATTACCATACTTCTTTATATGTTCACATAAAAATGGATCAAACTGACTAATCAGTTCCAAAATGTCCAAATAATTGCCATTCCTAGGCGAGCCTATGGTTTGGTTGTCTGCTCTTAGTGGCAGGCCTTTAGACACTAAAAATTTTATATCTGCAATTATTCTTTTCAATATTTCTATCCAATACTGACGCTCACTGTCGAACTGGATTACCAATTGTGTTTATATGCCCATGCACTTTTAAACGACTGCAGTATATCATCATGTCATGCATTTTGTGTTCCGCCCCATTTTCATGATGTGAAATGGCCTTTATTCCGTGTTTCCAGTCATTGAATCCGCTCATTATAAATGGGGGAATCAGAAGTTGAAAACAATTTACAAACAAATCAATATACTTTTCCTTTTGTGGGAAGAATAAATATAAGCCAATCTCGAAGTTGAGTTTCTCCATTTGACAACCGTCTCGAAAACATTGTTGGTGTTAAATACCTAGTTTCTTTATCTAAGTTGTTACTTCCTACCGAAAACATTGTTGGTGTTAAATACCTAGTTTCTTTATCTAAGTTGTTACTTCCTACCATATATTCTCGGGCTGACTGCACTGATTATTTTCGCATTCGGATGGACCTTTTTGAACCCAGTACTACATATGATTTCCCATAGTCAGGGATCTCTACTCTTATGTCATTATTTGTACTTACGTTTGCTGTAGCACCAGTGGAGGTTGTTTCCTGTATACTATTACTGCACAAGGACTTGCTTGAAACAGAATTTGCTGGCGATTCCGTATTTTCCTTTCCCTACGCGCTTCATTCTCCCCAACAACTTCACTTTCACTGTTCTTAAAAAATGTTATTAGTTTTAGAGGTTCTTTCATTTGACACTACTTTCGTAACGTTTCATACTGAAGGGTAGCGTGTTCTCCTAATATCCCTATGTCTCGCCTATAACTTAACTGTTTTCAAACTAGATCAGGACAATAACACAATATACTTATCTACTAGTTTAAACTTGTAAAGCAGAAAGCTGAACCTGAACTGCGATGTACAGGGTGTTCGGGATAAATTTGACAGTTTCGTAAGGAAAAAGAAAATCTTCTTTGTATCTATTAAATTTAATGAATTGACAAAAAAACATTACAGGCAGAGTTAATTACAATACTATCAACAAGATTTACTCAAAATAACCACCATTAGCATCGATCACAGCTTCAATTCTGCTTCGGAACCTCGAACAAGCTGATGCTACAGTCTCCCTGGGAAGGGCCGCAAAAACTGTTTTAATTTTATCCATTAACTGGGCTTTTGTATTACTGGAAGTGCGATTGGTGTCTTTTTCAACTGCGCCCCATACAAAATAATCCATGGGGTTAAGGTCTGGGGAGTTTGGAGGCCAAACATTTGGACTGGTGAAGCCGTTGAAATTTTCAGACAACCATTTTTGACTTTTCCCAGAGGTGTGGCAAGGGGCCGAATCCTGCTGCCATACATACGGCCTACCATTGGCTACCCTTGTTATCCAGGGCTTGACTACAGTTAGCAACTCCACGAACAAAGCCCGAATTCCAATGCCAGGGTTCTTCAACACCTGTTCCTGCAGATTTGCGAGGAATTCTGCTGTACGAACGCAATCAGATCGTCTGCTAGGGATCTTTCTTCTTGCTACATCCTCGTAGTCACCATTGCAAGTCTCTAGTTCATGCCTGATTGTTTTTACTGTATTCAGGGAGCATTGGGCAGCAGTCGTAATATCCTTATTTTGATGGCGGGCACGAATCATGATACAAGTTATTCTCTTCCATGATTCAGGTGGGTTCCAGCTATCCATCCTTTCTGACATCTTGTATATGAATGAAGAAGGGTCCAAACTTTTAAATGAAGAGAAGTGTGTGTTAATACATGTAACTTACGGAAAAATATAATTAATTATAAATATGTCAAATTTATCCCAAACACCCTGTATATATATATATATATATATATATATATATTATATTATATTACGGTTGGTATTCAACAATCACCTGCAGGTAGCACGTGGATTCATTCATTGTTGCAGCATTCCAGCTATGAAAGTTGTTCGAAATTTAAAAAAGTTTCTATTCATTTATGTATTATATTTTGCAGTGCTCGAAATAGAAATTTAGAAGTGCCGGTATTCTTTCCAAGGTTCGATTTGCGTTATATCGGCTTTGGCGCACAACTTTTGCACATACATATTATGAATAATATATATATAATACGTTGGTCAGAAACTCGTGAATGTCGACGTAGGATGCACCAAATCAAGTCAATTTCGTTAAATTAACTCATAGCTTAGCACCGAAATAAAACGAAGTTTAATAGCAGTTTTTGTTTAACTTGGTTTCTTGTAACCGTAGTTTGAAAACGACAAAACGTAATTCTAAGTTCTTTCCTCATAGCATTTTCATAAAACATTTTGCATCAAGTTATATTAGGGTTATGTAATATTTTAACCGGCCCATGTCGAGCACTGAAAATTTATTTGGTTTCTCTACTTTAAAAAAAAAACAAGAGAATGGGAACCCCCAGGTTCGCTATTACTTTAAAACCGCCCTGCTGATAGGTGTCAACAGGTTGTGTATGAGAGCTGTTTAATTTTCATTAATATTGAGAAAGATTCGAACGGTGACATTGCACTTGTTTCATATGATGCGATAAACTATGAGTAGAGCAAATGTTGATTTACTAGAGAACGTGAATAGATCGAGTGAATGTGCAAATGAGTGGTATTACCAGTTCTGTGTTGCAATGTGTAAGGTCTTAAAATTCGGAAAGCAGAGATTGGGGGACGAGTATCAGACATCAAATGAGACGCGAGTTAATCGAGGGTTTTATCCAATTAGTGTGAAGTTTTTTCATAGAATGGGGAGATCAAGAGGCTATTCCTGGAAGCTGTATAAGGAGGGTATGAGTTGGTGTGTGTGTGTGTGGGAGGGTAAGTAGTAGATTCTTTTTTGCTTGGAGCATGGTGGATGACTGAAATGCACTGCTTGAAAATATGGTGAATGTGGAGATGAATACATTTAAATCAGTGATGAGCTATGTGCATATGACCTCCACAAAGGTCTGATGATAATGTTCCATTACCATTGTTAATGAAATTATGGGAAATAAGAAGTGTGCAACATTGTTACATTAAAAATTAAATCTAGTATGCCACACAAGTAGAGCAGTAATGGACTCTACAACATGGAAAACAATACTGTTTTGTGTGCAAGATGATATTGTCATTTGAATTGACTTTATAATAACAAGATTTATTTGACAACTTTACCTACTTGAGTTGCACATTTGCACTGTAGGATATAACCAGCCATGCCTTTTTTTACTTGATTTGAACTTTTGGTTATCAACTTAGTCAAAGTAGCTTTGGCTGAGCTGGCACACCATTACATCCTTGGATAGATGGTATATATATATATATATATTTTATAGCTAAAAAAAGTGGAAAGTGGCAATGAAATGAGTTGGGATTGGCCAAACTGCAGGCTAAAATATATAAATTTCCATCTTTGTGATATTCGTTCACATTCAATTGAAAGTCCTTACAAAGATTCCCATGTCACAGATAGAATTCACACGTGGGTCTCTCACACTGAAAGGCAAGTGTTGCAGCTGTTACAAGGAAGTGCTTACGAGGGTAGGTGGTGAAGAATATATAACATTTAAGTGATGTACAAAGAACACTAATTTCCAAATGTTGTGAGAATTGTAAAATAATGACATTTGGAATTATTTTCTGATTATATAGAACAAGTTGCAATGAGCCAGAGCTTCAGACAGCCAAATGCAAGGAATTAATATGTTACTTACTGATTTTTCCAGACAAAAAGATATACACGTTCCTAATTATGTGTTTTGTAGCCCCCCCCCTGCCCGAAGTAAGAAAAATGCAAGTTTACTGGATGTTTTGCAAGTTGCACAATACATTACTGAGATCAAATTAATGGAAATTGTATCAGAATCATCATCATGATCAGCTAATGCATAACTCCACTGACATTTCACCAGATGGAATCTGAGTAGTGTTAAGGGTGGCAGGGTCATGTTAGGGAACTGTCATACCACACATCCCCGACTTTTTTGCTCTTCTGTAATACTGTGAATATCCACTACACTATACGTGGCATGAACATCAACATAAATGATACAGTTGTACTTATGAATCCAAGCTGTAAATACTGTGTTCCCAGCTAAATCTCACTTGCAGCCACAACCACCATCTATTTTAATCTGAATGAGGTGTTAAACCTCTTCTGCCATAAGGGTAATATATTTGCATATTTGTCAGCTATAATATTCATGACAGAATACCAAATAGTTTGCTTTAAAAATAATCTTCTCTGGATTAAAATTATCTAGCCTCATTTTATCCTTGATTTTTTGCAGTCCAACAGGCATTTTACTTGGAGAGTCCATAATTTCAACTGGCTTTTCTTTTTAAATTTCCACCAAGCTAGAAGAGATGAAGTATTGTTGTTAGTAATTTAATAGAAATCATCTATTTATCAATCTTTTCTTAATATATTCCTCAGTATACTGGGAGATATCACCTCCTCTCCAGGCAACTTAGATAACCTCATATGTAGATTTTTCTCTTTGGAATGCTTTTTGCGCAACCTTGTGGCCTTCAAACAAAGGATTGCCAATTCAAGCGGTCTGAGTTGGGGAAATGGGATCATTCATTCTCTATTTCTATTCGGAATCCTCACATATTATCTAAATCTTGCTTTTCCAACAAGTGTACAAAGCAGTAAAAAAAAAAAAAAGCACATCAAAGTGACTCGAGACCAAAGTTCGAATGCTTTACTTTCAGCTAAATTTTATTAAATTTCACAAATGCAAAGTCTTATTATTCTCTAAGCACTTTTCAAGAGTGAATTTTAATAAAATTATCTATGTATTGCTTGCATAAGGATGGACAGATAAACATGTAATAGTTGCTCATACATTTTGCAAAAGAAACCTAGGAAAAAGTGCCACTAGTTTTGGTCCTGTCTGCTAATTAACTACTAGTATGGATATGACTACTCTAGTTTATGTTCTTCGTCAACATCACTCACATCTAGACATTATTACTCTTGTGCAGTGGCCATTTAAGTCTGGTATGGAGGCTTACTGTAGTGCAACCGGAAGTACAATTGGACATTGTGCCTTTCAAATGGAAAAGATCACGGTTCGATTCTTGTCATGACATGAGGAATCATTTATATGGACTTTTTCAAATGAAGGCGAGCTAGTCATTCACAGAGATAGCAGAGTTTTTTATCCTGGAAACTCACAGTTTTTCTTCTTGCATACTGGCAAATCAATCATGAGAACACACAGTTTACAGACAAAAAATATTATCTGCAGTGGGTAGTAGATGGTGTTGTGTATTGATGGTAGTTGTAGCTGGAGGGTCAAGTAGGGGAGACAGTGATTTATGTATACTGGAGTAGTGTGCCCTTGAACATGTTGCATAATAATAAACTATTCTTTAGTCTACCCTCTGCCTTCAGTACATAAATGACCTTTTCTCACCCTCAATTCTATCCACAGTATTGTTGATGATAGTACTACACAAGGGGTGTATATCATTTTAGGAGCCTTTTTCATTGCTCAGACATTCCATGCTGCATGATCTTCAAGACCTCGTCAACTAACACTAAACTAATTAACAGTCCTGGTATCTTTTTTACAAAAAAAAACCCTCACTTTTTCCCTTTCCTCTGATTCTCAAACACATTCAGATATCTCTTTTTAGTCCAACATTTGTCTCTGGCCTCTCTTAGCATGTCATTGACATTTAATTTGATATACTTTTTTTCTTCTCAAGGTGTTTAGTTGCTTTTATCCTACAGGAAATACAAAATGGCAGCTAGCATGTGATGTAGTCATTCTTCTTGGTATCATGTAAAACTTACTCTAAAAAATATATATAAAAAATTAGCCAGCCTGGTTAGCGTATCCGCTTTCTAGCAAAAAGGCTGCGGGTTTGAATCCCGCAGTGGACATGGATGTTTGTGAAAATAGTAGTGGTTGCAGTAGATGGCGTTGGTGTAGTTCATGAAAGTAGAGCAGTTCGTTGTAGTTGGTGTCCTCCTTCAATGAATCTTTGGGCTCCCTGGAGGTGTCATGTGATAATAAAATTATATAATAATAATATAATTTTATTATTATTACATGACACCAGTTGTATTCTCTTTGATAAAAGTATCTCGGTTTGTATGTTAAAAACATAACTATTATTAAGAAATCATTTATTGATACTTGTATTACTACAATTACAGAAAAAAAATCAACTACAAATATATTCTTTAAAAGACAAATAAAAGTGCTTAGTAGAAAAAAAATTGTAAATATAATTAAGACCTATGGTCCTTCCTTACAAAAACACTACATAAAATTCAGGAACTACAATTGCATAAGTATTAACTAACAAATACATAACATGAAATTTAAGGTACCGGGTGAGAATATTAATACCATTAATAGGGAACAAAAGAGTACAATTTAGCTTCACTACACAGATTTGTATTCACTAACTGGTGACTGGTAATGATAATTTAGCTGTAGATTATAAGAAAATTTCCTAAATATTGGTAACTTTTATTACAACTTAATAAATTTTCCCAAGCATTTTCAATGCATATAATTTGAGAAGTAGCAATTGCAAGTTTATTCTCCAAGGGAACTTTTTTTTAATCATTAGGCATATGTGATTAATGATTTTTTAGATGTCTTTATGCTGAATTTGCAAAATGATTTTTCACAATCATTTCATTGCATAAATTAGGAAGACAGCATTACGAAATTACAAAAATCCATACTTTAATTCCTTAATACGGCAAGTTCAACATGGAAATTTTGCAATTCAATGCTCTTGTACATATTGCATAACAAGCACTATTCAGATGGTCACAAAGAACATCTATACCAATAGTATGCATTGCAATATTTTTTTATTACTTTTATATGCCTCTACTATGCATGGCTGTTCAGTTGAACAAAATGTCAGCATAAAACTGATGATCTCACTGTTTTGCTTTAATTTAAATTAGAAAATTTTACCCTTTTCTTTTTAAATGCAGTTTTGTGCAATTCCAGAAAATAAATTTTTTATATTGCAACTTCCATGTTTTGAAATAATACATAGCCAAGCTTTTTTTTGTTGTCATTAATTTAACAAAATATTTACAATCAAATAACTAAAGGTCAAAATACATCAAAAGCTATAACAATTGATAGCACTGACAGCAACAACTAAATTATAATAAATTTGATCATGTTTTAATAATTTAAAAACAATAATCAAATATTTCTTTCTGGTGTTCATAAAAAACAGCTAAATCATATTAGCAAAATCACCAGAAAGGATATCCAAGTAATGAATATGTACCATCAGTACTACATTGGCAAATGTCACATTCATATGCACACTTTCTACAACAGTGATTTATATAACTGCTACGTTCAACCTAAATAATAATAATAAATCTTTAATTGCTTGTGGTTACATATTCTTACACTTTAAAAAAAACTGTTTATAAAACCGGTATGGCAAAACACAGGGCACAAAGACAGTTCCAAACCACCATATATAAATCTATATTCAGATTCAGAGTAGTAGTCTTAAAATAGTTTCATGAGGTAGGTAAATTGAATAAAAATACATAAACAGTCTAGATATGGTAACCTTAAGCCTACATTGGCACTTGAGGAACAACTCCAAAACCATAAACACACAGTTACCATCATTTGTCACACTCTGTTAACCAATACAGCATCCATCCATAATTACCAGCTAAAAACCTGTTGGAAGATAACTTTAACTTTCTTATTGCACCCTATATATTTCTGCCTCTCACATACAGAATGATGGTTGTTAGTTTAATAAAATAAAATACTACTTTTAAATAAATTCTTGGACCTAAGCACCCATACTAAATATCTCCACTCCCTAACTAAAGTTATCATCCAACAGGTTAATATTTTCAAAAACTTCACTTTTTTTCCACATTTACCTTTGATATTCGAACATGTTATACATGTAAAAAAAAAAAAGAGAACCCAAAGAGTTCTGTACTGTGCATTTTATTGACCTAAAGGCATTTTAAAAATATAACAGTATTATTATAATAATGAAGAAACAATCATTTACTGTAATCAAAATGTAACTATTGATATTAGTTCTATAGCAACATCTCATACTGATGTAATAACTTTCATATGTTAATGGTACAAGTATTGTACATGTCTGAAGATCAAAGAATACATGTCATAATCAGCCTTAGTTTCCATCATGTGCTTCATTCTAATAATTAAAATAAGAGGAATGGCACAGAGGCTGAGGTATACTTAGTGTGCGTTTTTAGGAATGAATGCACCAAAGCAGGGAACACAACCGGTTGACAACCAATCACAGGAAATTCAACCAGCACCCTCTTGGGACAAGCCATAGAAACATGATTAAGGAACATTATCATACTCTCCTTTAGGAAAGTTTGTATTGCTTTGCACTTTAAAGCCTGAGGAATACAAAAATAGCACTTCAACATTTCTTACTATGTAAGAATTACAATAAAGGTTTGCTTAAACTGTATTAATAAAAAATATTTGAAGTGGTATACAGTAATTGGAGGGAATAATATACATAATCTTTGAACAATTTATATTCACTCGGGAACTGGACACTGGGCAACTGGTATCTGCTTAAGCTAGTATATCTACCGGGTAAGTAACATAACACTTGAGGTAGTTTTGTGAACTATCTAAGGAACTTCTTGATTCACATGTAACTTGAAGTTTTAATGAACTTTTGGACTTTATCCTTTTAACTTTGGTAGGAATGCAATTTTGAATAAGTGGACATCCCATTTTATTTACTAATAAAGTAAACAAATTCAAAATCTAAAAATTCTGTTAGTAATCATGCACATTTTACAAGCAGAGTGGATATTAAATCCAGCATTATTTCAAAATCGAATAGAAAATGATGAAAGTTTTGGAAGGTAAGTTGACCAGGGAAGCTTACAGGAATATACTCTCTGGCATTCACAAGCTGCGTTAGTGTGAACTACTTAGAAGATATATGCACCACCCAAGTGTTTATATATTCACCTTTTATTAGACCATTTTGATAAGGTTTCACTGACCTGACAGCTGTTTCGAACTAGGTGATGCTCTTCAGACAAGGCTGAAACCTTAAGAGAGCAAAAACTCTCGTTCAGTACTAAGGAACTAGTTCCGCCTATTAGAACCACCCTTGTCTTCTAAGTAGGTCCTCTTACCTTATGAAACATTCACAGTTTCTACATTCAGCTTTGAAATAATGCTGATATTATTATTCTAATCTGTGGATTTGAACTGAAACCTTTTGGCTCTTTATTTTAATAATGCATGTTTTACATTTATGGCTTTATCACAATTCAGAACAGCAGCATCTTGATTACATTTTCAAGTGGTGTTAAAACAAAGTTTAATTACTAGCCCATTATTTCCTATCTACCAGCCAAAGAATATGCTTGTTAAACCTTCCTGTTCATAGAATGTTATAGAAAATATATCCTATATTGTGTTATGTATAAATTTCACAATTTATATACATATGTATGTACATATGTTGCATGACAATCTTGAAATAAAATTTGTATGCCATTTTATATCGCACACAATAGGTTATACAAGATTCTTTAACACCCCTGCTGGGTAGGTTTTATCTCACTCCCTCCTCCACAGAGCTGTTTGATTATTTGCAGTTTTCAGATAATTTATTGACATCACAACCCCCCCTTCCAGAAAAACTGCAAACAGTAATCTGTGGATTATCATAAGTTAATTTGAAGAATTTATTCAATACATTTTTAACTAGTGCACTATTTCTTACAAATATCTAAAAAGCTGAATGCTTAATTATCATCTGCAACTTCACTCCAAGAATTAGCATCACAGCTATCTAAACTGGTTCTATCAGAAAAGCTGCAAATAATTAAGCATTTTTTAAAAAAAATTAATTATATTATACCAAGAAATTCATTTATATTTGTCTGCCCAATTAATTTTTATATATATTTTTTAAATGAAAGTTAAAAAAAAAAATTCCAGTTTACATGGCTGAGTGTAAGCATCTAGATTTGCTCTCCAACCTATGAGTTTAAATTTGTACGTCAGGTCTCACTATGTCATAGATGTTTAAGAGTGTCTTTAGGTGAGAGCTGATTTTTGTTTCTGAATGTCAGACTCCCCATCTTGCTTACTGGAAACCTGACAGTTTGAAATGTTCTATGTTTGGTCTGAAGAGCAGGAATACTAGATTATTTAACCATTAGTCTATCCACAATATTAAATGTTGTAAATCTTTTCATGGATGGATTGATATTAAATTGAAAAGAAATCATTTAAAAAGTTTGAATAAGTCGGCAACATATAACCCACACAAAATAAATATAAAAATTATGCCACAGATGTATTGAGAAAACTATATATTATATGCTGCTAATCTAAGTTATCACTGTATGCTAAATTATTATGCTAAAAAACACTCTGCCATTGTTTAATTTACTGCACTTTTCACAATGATGACATGTACTTAGTAGATAATGCAGTCAATTTGCATTCCAATAGGGAAAAAGAACTCATATTCACTATTACTCCCCTTCCCAAGTGGTGCTTATTAGATAACTTTATTTGGAACACTTATTTTGTGCAAAAAAGAAATAACTGCGCATGTTATTCATAGCTTGAACAATCAAGAACTTCTGGCAACCAAGCATTAATATATGCATCAACTATTTTAATATTTATATTATTCAAACTAAAAAAATAAGTTATTAAAATAACAAATATTTCGGATAATACAAAAACATTATAAACAAGAAAAACTGCCATCATCATATGTATATAAGATAACCATGATTCGTGGGAGTCATGAATTTGTTAACCTATTACAAGTTATGAGGAGGGGAGTAGTTGATTAACAGTGAAATTAGACAGAACATCGCCACATAGATCAAGAGAATATGCAAAATAAAGTCACAGTATTCCCTCCCCACTAACTTGGTTGTTCAACTAGTCTGGCAACAGGAATAGTCCTAAAAGAATGTAAGGAGATAAAAAAGCACCACTACATAAGGGACAATCTAAATCACTACTGTCAAAATTGTTGGTCAGTTTATATATGAATTGATGGGAATAGATTTCTTTGTAGAGTAGCATGGGTTTGTTAATGGATCTTGTTTCAGGCTGACAAACATATTGGAAGGGAGAAAATACTCATATGGTAATTTTTCAGAATGCCACATGAAAAACTACTCTTGAAACAGAGTAGGATGGAGATTGTCAGTAGCTTGGTTACAGAGAAATCAATAGAAGCCAGCAATATTACAGAAAAGGGAAAGGTGATATTACAGAGTTCTGTTTAGGGAATGATGATGATGCGATGGGAAGAAATATTTCAGGAAGCTCTGATGTGATATTTCAAGCGGATTTGAATAAGTTGGTATCATGGACAGACAAATGGGCATGTTAGTTCAGTGTTAAATGTAGTTATGCACTTTAGCCAGAGAAAACAGAATGTGACGTGCTGGAAGAGCAATTCCAGGAAGTAGAGGGTGGCAAGAGATTTGGGAGTGTTGATAGACAGGAAGTTGAATTTCATGGGTAAAACAATGCACAAGTTGTAAAGTTTACTCAGAAAACTGCTGCCACAATGAGAAGGACACTGACAAGCAGGGATAAGGAAGAGATAGGTTCCACTGTATAAGGCACTATGTAATCTGGATTTCTGTGCACAGATTTATCACTTACATATCTGAGTGATGAGGAAACAGTGCAGAGCTGATTGACTTTCAGAACTCTGGAATGTTGAGTACAAATACAGATTAAGGGAATGTACTATGCAGACAGGAGAAGAGGTGATATGTTTGAGACATACAAGTTGACAAAAGGAGCTTATCAGATATAGATACAGAGGAGATGGTCAATAGCATAATGTATGAACCCTGGAAACTGTATAAGGATCATGTAAGGGGGGAAAAAAAGTTTTTTTTTGGCATTGAAAGTGGCAAGCAATATGGATATGTGTTATGTATTGTCGTCAGTGAGAAGTTTTGGCCCTTCAATGAGTCTTCTAACTTCATGGAGACCCAGAAATATTACTAAATAAAATGCAATTTATATAGAAACTGAAAGTGTTTTTTAAATATAAGTAATCTAGAATTTCTATTTCTAAAGTAAATGTGAAAATAGATCTTCCAATCTTCCATGTGAAAATCACTAAAATGATGTTTCCAAATTTTAGTAGTTCTAGCAAGGCTGGTGCCCAAACGAGACAGAGCACCTGAGTATTTATAAGATATTTCTTGGCTGGCAGTTAACCAGATGAATGCATCAAATGAAGGATTCATTTTTATCCTGTAATACTATTCTACACTTTTTATTTCTTTCAGTGGTTTCCATTTCTGGAAGATCAACTACTGTCTTGTCATCAAAACTAAGTACACTTTAATAATAAATATATATTATGCACTTACTTAATATATGGAATACATAATATCCATTACTTTTCTATTACTGGCAGTGTACCACCACCAATCTCTTATTCTGTTTATATAATGAATGTCAGCTGATCTGGGCTGTTGATTTGTAACTACCATTAACAGATTATTTTTTGGAAATAATTTATTACATAGTCTCTAAGCTTCGCAAATTATTTTAAACTTATCATTAAGCATTCAGCTAACTATACAAATGTATAATGGGGATTTTTTTTTTTTTTTTTTTTTTTTTTTTTTTTTGTTAGTATACCAAAATAATTTTCAACAGATTATGAAGCTAACTATTAGTTGCAGACTGAGAGGTGCTTTGTATGCACTATATCAGAGGATTATTTTGTCTAGCATCTAACTTAACTCCACTTTTCTTGGAATTGGTTTTGTTGCATGCACACCCACTCACCCTTTAAAATGGCTTCATCTCAGTGAGGTTAATGAATAAAGGGAA
Organism: Typopeltis vanoorti; assembly: GCF_054136105.1. Taxonomy (NCBI): domain Eukaryota; kingdom Metazoa; phylum Arthropoda; class Arachnida; order Uropygi; family Thelyphonidae; genus Typopeltis; species Typopeltis vanoorti. The sequence goes on along the minus strand of NC_143560.1, from coordinate 93,818,337 downwards.
GCAACAAACTTTCAAAGTGATGTTTAACTTGAGAGTAATGAACTAGTAATTAGTCTTTCAGAGTAGTGCATCTTAAACAGCATTTTCAGCAGTTCAAGTCGATGAGTCGAGCATTAAATTAAAAGACTAAAAAGTTAATTAGTGTTGTCACCCAACAGCATTTACATGGTTTCACAAAATATTACTGAAGTAACTACATAATTATAATGCAATTAATCTCTGTTGTACATTTTTCTTAATAGATATGCTTGCATATATATCTCTCTCCTTAAAACTATCCTAAAATTCATTTTCTGTCAAACTAACATTATTAAGCCTGAAAAGTGACTAAAATAAAACACTTGATATGGAGAAAAGGAAAATGATAGAAAAGTCTAATATACTATATGAACATATAGCAAAAATGTAAAGAACAATTCAGTTTTATGTATTAATTATAAATGTTAACCAATAAAATCAGACTATCCATGATGCTACTCTCAAACATATCAAAGCGCCAATAACTGTTCTAACTTCTTTTTTATTTTTTTTTTTTGTAACTTGAGGTAAACATGATTCTATTTCCACCAAATAATCCCATCCCATTTATTATAACTCAAATTTCTGATACTTGAAGAATATTAATACATGCACAATATCAGGTAGGATATTGTGCATGATTTGCACAAATCAGTAATTAAAATCACCATAAAGCAGACTATGACAAAGCATACTTCCTGTTATTCATGAACAAGAAAAACAAATTTTACTACCTTGCAACTAAAGTACCAGTTCCAAAATGATACCATTAAATATATCTGGTTCCATGATCCTAGGATACAACAGTCCCACCACATGTTGCAAGCTAACCTGACATTTTAAATTAGTGAAATTTACAACGGCAAATGCTATTTCCTTACACAAGTTAAATAACAACACAATAATACATATGCAATCAGCAAACTGCTACATCCCAGTGAGAGAAGAGTACAAACACTATTTGTGTGAAGCACAAAGTGTTTGTACCCTTCTGATAGCTCTCCAGAAAAAAGCCACAGAAAAAAATAAATGCTCATATCTTTAAAATTTCAAGGAAAACCATAAGTTTTAACAGTTTCAATATTTATAACTAAAATAATCTGTGAAATGTATGGTAAAATAAAAATATTCCAAAAACATCCACATATCTAAAGTTTGTTCTTAGTGGTTTTTATATGGATTATGAATGGTACTAAAAAAAAACAAAAAACAAGTAGTATTCATACTATAGTATTCTCTCTACAGATATTTAGAGAGAATTATACACTACAGATGAATGAGTACTGTAAGTTGCAAATATCACAGAGATAGATTCATTTGTATGAATTAATTCATATAGCTGAGCATGGCTAAAGAAAAAATAGCGCACAATTAAAATTACTAATTTCTAAATAAGTTCTTTATAAACGTGCACGTTTCAATGGACATTATCACTGACATCATATTCTGCCTGTTACAGTCAGTCTCTTTCAACTGTGATTTTAAACTGTTTCATAAATTCACAAATGAACTACAGAGTTGCTTACTAAAATCCCCCACCCTATTTGTACATCATCCATATTAGACACTTTGACCTACATTTCTGCTAGCATTATCTCAATGCAAACAGAAAAAAGAAAATAACTGAATAATTGCTACAATAAAGCCAGGCATTTTCATATGTTGTGCTGAGCAGTTGCAATTAGATGTTCTACAGGTAAAAAAAGATCACATTTTGTGAGATCAATAATTAACACATTGAAGAACTGTTTCTCCCCATCAATTCCACATATGAATGGTTTTGAACACAGAGTACATTAGTTCAATGTGCATAGGCTAGAGATTAAGAACTTCAGAACCTACTGAAGAATGAAGCCCTTGGGAAACAAGTAAGGAAAGTTGTTTCTCAGAACAGAGGTAGATAAAATGAAGGAGCATAATATAAAGAACTGATCTGGTAAGTGTAGGCTGTAAGTAGAAAAATCATTACTAGTTCAGAAGTATGGTCCTTGAAAGGGCATAAGGTAAAACCAAACTATGAGATGGTAAATGGAACGAGTCATCCTTAGCTATATTGTCCCTCTAGATGGCACAGTGTAAAGATCTTTTCAGTTGAAAAAAAAACTGATTTATGCAGAAAAGGATAATTCTCAAAATGAGTGTTATAAGCTTAATCAATTTTGGAAAGTGTTTCCACTAATATTCAATAGAACTATTTTCTCCCCACCCACAAAATTGTGTTTACCTACTTTTTATCTGTTTAATTACTGGACTAATGGTATTTCAGACCTACCTCTTCATCTGTAAGGTCTTGTAATTAAACTAGTTTTTTTTCCCCCACTCTTAAATATTTATATTTAAATATTCTGTTCTGCTTGCTATGTCCTTATAACCTAACCATTTGCACCAATGACAGCCATGAGGCTAAAAATTCTGAAAACAAAGTCTGAGTGATCTCCAAATCTTAATAAGCTTTTTATATATTTATTCCACAGTATTCAATATTGTGAAAACATCACTAGGATTTGCACAATACTGAAATGTTCATTTTGTCATACCCATTCCTCCCATACAATTCATTCATTATTAACTTCAAGAGTATACAAAACAAGAACTGTGCTGCAATTTTTTCATCCGAAAATGAACTGAAGTAATGGGATGCTCGGGCCACTTTTACAATAAGCCATCCGAACATGCAATCATTGTGAATAGTAGGTTATCAAGCAACTATTGATAATACTTATCAATAGGGAGCTTGTGGTGCAAGCTCCCTATGCAAACATTGTTTGACCAACTAATTTAAATTCATTCATGCTTTTAAATTTTTATTTGCCTTTAAATAAATAAATAAATAAATATATATATATATATATATATATATATATTAATTTTTAAGCTGTTAACTGACTTCTATATCACAATTGATAACCACTTAGAAATCAAAGTTTTTATGGGGTAACTTTCTATATGCAATAGACATGAATAATTTCAAAATAAAAAAATTTTTTGTATTATAAATTATAGTATGAGTAATACAGAAAATGGTTTGAGACTGTTTTGTGTGAGACGGAGATTAACAAGACAAAATGCACAAATAGTTGCTGCTATAAATCAAGATCACCTGAAGCAGCAATGAACTAAGAAACAGATAAATCTTATAGGTACAAGGATGACATCATGATTGGCGATTTCAAATGGGGGGAGGGGACAGACCAAACAAGGAAAAATGAATTCATAGAATTACTCAAGGATTACTACTTAAGGTAGTTATTCCTGAGTGATGGGACTTGTGGTACAAGGTCATTGTATCTAGTAGTTGGTATACAGCTAAGTATCTGTCTATACACAAGCTGATCATTTTGTCCTCAGTTAGTGTGATCATGCGGTTTTGACTTAGGTGGTGTTAATGTATATAAGAGATCTGACTAAGAAGGGACATATGTGAAACTATAAGGCAATGCTTTGGCATGAGAAACCATGTTAAAGTAATCAACACTGCATGGAAATTAGTTAAAGTTGAAGTAGTCTTCAAACTTTTTGAGGAACTGACAGAAACATAAACTAGTCAAGGGATCTTAAAGTACAGACACAAGTGAGATTTTTTCAGTTTATTGATAGAAGTGGCAGAACTTGGGAGTCATCCCTGGAAGCTTGAGGGATCTGGGTTTTTTTTCCTTTCTTTTTCTGGTGGGTGTGTGGAATGTGATTACCATGTTGTGTGTGTCTTCAGCGAATGTGTTGAAGGAGAGATATGATAGGTATTTGCATGAGTTTCTAAATGTGTGAAAAAAGAAATAAAAAATTATAAAATTAACAAAAATAAGGAAAAAAAACTGCTTAGCCCACTCATGGTACTAACGTAATATAGGCTTACAACTTTTCATGAGTGGGAATTACAAAAAGAAGTTCTTTCTCTCAATGAGTTCTTGTAAGTGCATTCATAATAATTGGGATTCTTTTAGATCACTTTTACCTCAACATTCACTGTTCTAAGTAATATATGTGGAGGCACTTTGTGGCTGAAGCTTCCAATACAAGCATAATTTTATCACAGATTTAAATATTTCCCCCCATTTTCAAATATAATAAAAAGATTTTGACCTATGACTAGCTTACTGGCTAAGAAAACTTTGATTTAACATATTCATATATGTGCATATATTGCAGTTCTCAAAATATTTAGGCCAAATAAAAACTCTACCTTGAAAGGTTATTAACCTCTATTTTATGCAGCAATGTGGTATTCCTTGATTTAATATAGCTAAATTAACCTGAGTAGCCCCCCCAAACACCAACCAAATGAATTCATCATGTCTTAGTGAGCAAAAATGATTCTCAAAGCAGTCTATTTTACATATTTTGCTATATTCTATTTCTGTACAGTCAAACTACTTTTTAAAATTGGACAAAGTAAAAATACCAGTAATCAGAATGGTAGTAAAAACAGCTGCCTAATTAGTATAAAACCATATATATGTAAATTAAATGCTTTTAAGCTGTTATTCTCTTGCAATTGAGCTGTTGTAAAATTAATTACATCAAGCATGTGAAAACATGTTTGAATGACTGACAATAACTGAAAATGCCATTTTTCAAGTTTTTTTTTTTTTTTTTTTCTTAAGAAAAAAAAAAAAAAAGAACTGAAATAGTGTTTGGTACTAATTTTCAATTATTATGGTATTGCATATTCAAACTTTTCCTTTGCATAGATGATTCAGTCCACAGGTAGTTTTTAACTTAGGTCAAGGATTACAAAATTGCAAAATGACAGGTAAAATAACTTAATGAAATTGAACACAAACTTAATAAAGGTGTTCAGATCCTATTAATTTCTTCCAAGTCATTATGGTTTAAATGTTCTACAGCTTTTACAATTTTTTCAAGTCTTCTGGACTTATATTATGCTTGCTCATGTAAAACAAGCCTGTAGCCAATTCTTTAGATAAAATTTTTGATAGAGCTTTAGTAGTATAATATTTCAGTAAATTAGCAGATTGTTTGGCAAAGGCATAAACTGGACAATCAATGTATCATTCACCCGGAATTACAATGCCTTGAATGTACCTCTGATAGGTCATACAAAAGAAAGGGAATATGGTATCTCTTTATGATATCCAGAGGTTAGGTAATACCATTAGCCAGCATGTTATTTATTTATTTTTAATTCTTTAGCTCTATGCCTGCTGGTCTGGGTGGCTGAGTGGACACCCAGGCCAAAATATTGTTTCTGCTTTCCAACCAAGGAAAGCAGAAACAATATTTTGGCCTGAATCCAACCCTGGTGTGGATGTTTGTGAAAGTCCATAGGACAGCAGCTTTCATCACTCAGTACAAGACCACTAATTTAATGGAGGCTCGAATTAAAATGTACCATATTTGGTTTGTAGAGCTGGAGAACTAGATATTTAACCATCCATTAGTCCACTCAAGTAGTAAATATATTATAGTTTAGATCTTTATGTGGGTGGGATTCACTTTAAAACATGCATACTTAATCTCAATATTATTTATTAATGTTTTACCAGGTGAAATATTTATCTTCATTCTTAACCAATGCATATGACAAGTTTTTTTTAAACATATCACAAGTCAGAACTAATGCCAAAAACAGTAATAAAGGGATAATATTACTGTGTAAGTATGGTAATCTGACAAGTACAACAGGAGTATAACAACATTAAATTACCAGGATAATAAAAATAGGAAAATCTTTCTATTCCTATTCTTGTTGATTACATAAGAGCAAGCTCTTTTCTAATTTTACTTTATTTTCAAGAATGCAAGTTCTACCCATTAAACATTGTACTATTATTGCGCATTTAGTACTGTGGGTGGGTTGAGGTTTAGTTAATTCAGTTCTCCTGCTCTAAAACTAAAAAGGATTTTTTATTATTTTTTTTCACATCACTTTGAGCCACCAATAATCAAGGTTATGTCTCTCACCAGGTGATGAAAATTTCTATCACCGAAGATTTTTAAAAACAGCCAGCCACAGTAGGATTCAAATGCCCAGCACGTTGACTGGACTTATCCACTTGGCTAACTAGGCAGATAATTTTCCTCATTCTTAATAATGACCCATAAAAGATCCTCAGTGAGTCTGATGAGAGATAAAACGCTTTCAACAGAATCTGAACACTTTATCATGTCAAACTTTTGCTTGATCAATAGTTAGAGAAAGAAATTACTTTACAAGAAACATTCTTAATTCATTTTTCAACTTGGGGATACTGTATATTAGGGTTACCAAGTAATTTTATAAGCTTGGTTATTTAACTCCTAATCCCAAGTATGCAAACAATTAAGTTTGTGCCTGATGCACCTGAAACATAGTTCAAGTCTGAAGATGGCACAACACCAGGGCAACTCATTGTAAAGGTGGGTAAAGCTCTGATGACTATTCTTAGTATTTTCCCATAATGTAAAGCACATCTCACTAAAAGATGTATATTGTGATGCATTATGGGTGAAAATACTAAGAATAGTGATCAGAGCTTTGCCCACCTTTACGATGAGTTGCCATGGTGTTGTACCATCTTCAGACTTGAACTATGTTTCAGGTGCAAACTTAATTGTTTGACTACTTGGGATTAGGAGTTAAATAGCCAAGCTTATAAAATTACTTGGTAGCCCTAATATACAGTATCCCCAAATTAAAAAATGAATTAAATCTATATCTCCTCCAGAGATTCTTATTAAAAAATAAAAACACCTTACAGCAACTTCTGTAGGTAAAGTTGATAAGCCTCTGTATTACTAAAACCTTGGTATTTAGGGTCTAGCTACTCACTGAGGAGACCTCAAAAAAGGTTGAAACTGGTCTGGGTAGTGACCCCACCCATAACGCATTGCAATATACATCTTTTAGTGAGATGTGCTTTACATTATGGGAAAATACTAAGAATAGTCATCAGAGCTTTACCCACCTTTACAATGAGTTTCCCTGGTGTTGTACCATCTTCAGACTCGAACTATGTTTCAGATACAAACTTAATTGTTTGCATACTTGGAGTTAAATAACCAAGCTTATAAAATTACTTGGTAACCCTAATATAAGAAACATTTTTGTTTTCAATTATGTTTAATCCAATATCAGCACACAAAAGTTTTCACGTGAAGTATCTTTATGATTATTACTTGTATAACAAAAGCAATCGACTTCATTAGTCATCCTAAATATGCTCATCAACAGGAGCCTAATTTCTTATTTAATGAAACTCCAGTAAATAAAAACTAGTCTGGGAAAGTAGCTCTTAACACAGTAGGACAATGTGCACATCTGAGCAGGGATGCTCACTAAGTATAATTATCCCATTATATGGAAATTATGTGACGTGAACTACTTCACATGCAGACTTTTACTTACAGCTTATATAGGTTGAATCTAGATAAAAGCAAGAATATAATCTCTTGCCAGGTATAATATCTTCAAGTTAATGGTTATGCATTTTTTAAAATGAGAAATATTACTTGCCCTCCTTCCTTTAACCTGTCATTAATTATGAAATGTTAAGCAGAAAATTGTCAGAAGTCAAAAATAAACAAAAATAAAAGTAATAAAAAATAAAAAAGCATGACAGCAACTGTATACTGATTTGATCAAGCGATCTCAGCACTACTTCATGTCATGAGTCCAGAAGATAATATATTATACAAAAGGAAATTAGCATTAAATTAAAGGATAATGAATAATTAGTTTTATAGTCAGGTAAGCAGACTATTGGCTTTAAAATTAAGTTTCAAAAGTGATCAAGAACTTTCAGAAATAAAATCTGTGGCATGAGTTTATTACATTATTTAAAATGCATGAGCTCTCCCAAGATCTCTTTCACAATATGGTTGGGCAGAGAGAGTATGCCTTTTAAATCATGCAACATGAAGGTAGTTGGATAATGTTTGTATTTTTGTTAGCTCTGGATCATCTTGAAACTTAAGTTTTAAAAGCTGATTCTATTTGTTCACTTGGCTATGAAATACCTGATATGTATCACCCTTTTCTTTAATCGTTTCTGATGACATTTACACTCATTCTTTTAACTGGAGGTTAGTATCCTCTAATGACATATCAATACTAATAATGCATTAAGCAGTATATATACCGAAGACAGGGGATAATAACTTGACATAAGATGGGACCTCTTGTATAGAAATCCGAATTACTCCAACTTTAGTGCTTATTTAAATAATTTTTTAAAAAATTTCCCTGATTTTTGATGTGCATATTTTGGAGTTTGTTTTATAAGGTTAACTGAATCGAATGAGAAATAATTTAAATAAATATTTATGGTTAGATTCACATTTTTATGAATGCATTTTTTTTTTTTTTTTTTTTTGGTGCATGGGTTACAAAGGAAACTGATACAAATGCACACAGATTCTTTTAGTTTATCAGTGCACTATCTTTACCCGTTATACTGTTATCATGTAAAAAATACCAGTAGCTAAACCAAAGTGTTATGTATTGAGGGTTCCAAGTGTAATAATAAAGAATGTTTTTATATGGTATTTAAAACACTGAGAATGCTTGAAAGGCCAGAGCTAAGCAAGTATATCTTCAGCATTGTATTTAAAATAAGGTAAGCAAAATTAATTTAGAAGACACAGGAATAGGACCCTGTTTGAAAACAAAAGAAAACCAAAGTTTATAAAAGAGTTATAACAGATATAAAAAATGTTCAATGATAAATAACTGTTCAATGTACTGTTTTAATATAAAGCAATATACTTCAGATTACTGGAATCTGTATCCGATGTGGAAACATTGGAGAAGGTCCAGAGAAACATCAGGACTCTGGAATGTTGGCTATGGATATGGAGAGAGGCTGAAGGAATAATATGTATTGCAGAATTTGGGTGGATAGGAGAAAGCGGTGATATGATATGATATAGAAGTTTAAGTTAGTGAGAGGATTTTATAGGATTAATCCAAAGGGGATTATAAAGAGTAGAAGGTGAGAGAGGAAGAAGCAAATGCCATCCCTGGAAGTTATGTAAAGTGTGGTGAAGAAGAGTGCGTGGAGTAGATTTTTTACATAAGAATTGTGAGCGAATTGAATGCATTCCCAGAATATGTTATTAATACAGGGAGTGTTAAGTATTTAAGATTCAGTATGATAAATATGTTGTCAGTTGAATGAACCTTCCACAGTGAGTCTGCCAACTTCATGGAGGGTGTAGTAATAATAAAAATGCAAACAGGCTAATATTTGTCGCTGAGTGGGTAAAGCCTCTAACTTCCAAATTGCTCGTAGGTTCAATGTCCATCATGAAAAAAAAAAAAAGGAAACTATGTTTGCTCATTCCAGAGCAGGGTTAACAGTTAACCTGACTAATCATGGTTAACTTAATGGTTCTGAGGGGGTTATTAAAACAGATAAAAAAATGTAATTCTTCAATGTGCTGTTTTGATGTGCTGAATAAAGCAGCATACTTCAGACTACTGGAATCTGTATCTGCTTATATTGTTTGCTTGTACCTATGTGGTTAAAAAAAAAAAAAAAAAAAAAAAAAAAAAAAAAAAAAATATTATACCAATGCTGAAGTCATATGTTTGCAGTTAAGTTTAACTAACAGATCTATAAAATGTATTTTTTATTATGCATGTGCAACCAATGAGAAATGATAAGATTTAAACAAACAGTATGAAAATAGATACTTGGAATTCAGCAGTGGCTTGCACGTTAACTTCGTTGTCATATGGGAATCTGATTGGTCCACTTCTCTCAGATTTACCCAAAGGGTAAAAAACTAACTTCATGGTCTGGTAACTGCAGAGTACAAAGCATTGCTTATAATACCACCTTCAGCTGAATGGAGAGCAACTGTTATCACGTTGTTTGTTGAAAATAACGATAATTATCATCATTGTTGCATATTATGTTAAAAAGATCCCCCAGTATTATATTATAAAAACAAGTCCCTTAAAGTCCATTCTCAACTTCAAGCTTACTTTTTGTGATGAACTATAGAAAAGTTCATTTGGCATTTGGTTTCTAATTAAGCTATATAATACATTTTTCATTTTGCACTATTTCAAGGCACTAGTCATGGCTACAGCCAAATTGACTTATACTGGCATAGGCTTATGGTAAGATTTAAAGAAATGTTTGAATGTGAAAATATAAACAATTTAAAATTTTAATAACAAATATCACAAATAGACAAACTGAAGTTCCATAATATATTCGTGTATCTACTTAAAATTCAAATAAAACTATATAATCATGTCACCTACATTTAATTATCATTAATTTTTAAAATAGTATAAAAAAAACTTTCAAACATGTTTTTCAAGTCTTACCATAATTTTAAATACAAACACACACACACATATATAAAAAAAATATACATTATGGACCTTTGAACACTTGGTAAAATGCAAATTGCATTTGAATAAAATGCAGGTATGTTCCTAGATCTATCACATTCTTTATGGATTTCAGTGAAAGGCCTGGCTAAAATGAGGCAGTGATGTACTCCCTGTCATGGATGAGGAGAAAGAGGGTAATGTGGCACCTGATACAGATGGCAAAACTGCATCACTTGTTAGGCCAGGTAAAAGATTAGAGGTAATTGGTATTGTACCAGGGTAAGTTGTTGGTAATATGTGGGCAATGCTTGAGCTGAATGAATGAGGTAAAGGAAGATACTGTGTGACTGGCAGCATTGTTGGATCTGAAAACCTCAAGTTGTCACCATTCTCCATCATATTGCTGCTTCCATAGTTTCCTTGTGGTATGGAGGTGGCCGAGTAATAAGGTTCTTCTTTCACCAGTACTTCAGAAACTGGTGGAAGACTTGCTGCTATAGAGGGTGTCACTAATCCCCTGGAAGAATCTGAGATTGATGGAAGTGGCAAAATATCAGATTTTCGAGCAGATGAAACTGAAGATGATAACTCCATGCTGGCAATAGCATCCTGTAAATTAGCTGCAGACTGCTGGGCCCCATGGCTTTTCTTTGTATGTCTAACTAAGTGGTCTTTTCTACCAAAACGTTGAGGACAGTACTGACAGGAAAAATTCCGCATTCCTGTATGAACCACCAAATGACGCTTAACATCTTTTTTTGTAAAAAAAGATCTGTCACACTGATCGCATTTAAATTTTCTCTCATTTGGCCCCTTCAAAGTCCTTGATCCAGTATGCACCTTTAAATGGTGCATTATGCTGCCCTGATCAGTAAAAATCTTGCCGCACAACTTGCAAGCCAAATCACCAGCTTCTGCTGCATGGAAAGCAAGATGCTTTCGATATGATAGTGAAGAACTATATGTTTTATAGCAGAGCTCACAAGTGTGGATTATTTTCTGGGGATTATGTATCTTGAGATGATTTTTTAGGTGATCTTTACGGTGGAAACGACGTTCACAAACTGAACATTTAAATCGGCGTTCCCCTGAGTGGATGAGTTTATGACGCATCAACTTGAATCTTGATGTGAACATACGATTACAGCCAGGTTCCAAACAACAGAATTGTCTTTCTGTTCCTCTATTTGCTCTTCTGGACTGTGTTCTGCAGGTTCCTTTCCGAGGCAAGGTGTCAGCTTCAAATCCAAATGTACAAGAAAGATGTAACGAGTTTTGTTTCTCGCCATTGTCTCTTGGATGAGCTTCATCATCTGAAGCTCGCATTACAATCACTCCACTCATCCAGCCTGCTCATCCAATATCCAACCATTGATCTAATCTCTCAGCCTCATCCACCCAGGGGTGAAGGGAGTACTACATTACTGATATAAAGTGTTTAGAGTTTTAGAAGTCCTTATTGATCGCCACTTCCTAAATACCTATAAAATAAAAACAAACAAACTTATCGACCTATTTATAATAAAAGTGTGATAAAAAAAATTCAATTAAAAAAAAAAAGGACAAAATTTACTGTAGCAAAGCAAGCACTGATATCACATTAAATGGCTGAACATGAAATTTTAATGCTAAATCAAGAATAAAATAAATGAGCTAGTACCAGTTGCACTAAAGATATTCTAGGTACACTTAAACTAGCAGAAAAACTCATATCAACGATGCAGGATATGTCAATGTAACTAAATTAACAACATACAGAGTCTGTATGTTGTTAATTACTAAAATAAAAAGGAAACTGTATGAATATGCTGATGGCAAATGGCAGTTGTCTTGACTGGTTGGCTGAAAGATAGTTTTTCCACTTTTCAACCTACAGGCTGTCAGTTAAAATCCCACTATGGCATAAATACCACTGTCCTCACTCTTGCACACAAATTCACTGTGAACAGGATGAGACCACCCCTGATTACTAGAGGACTGAAATACTTAAAGAAGAAGTAAAAGTGCCACATTGTCTCTAGAACAAGATCCTTGAATTTTCATGGGTAAGTGGGGTGTCTTTTGAAAATGCTGATGCAGATTAACCTCAAGATTTTAAATTCAGGAAGCTAGGAGGTTGATTCATGTACTAAGAAATAGTGACTGCTCTTGAAGGGAGTACGTAAAGACAGAGAAACATCAGCTGTCCATAGTACTTATTAATAAGGCAAGTGACCAATCAGCAATAATTGAAAATGCACGCATAAAAAAAGCTACTAATATTTCATGCTGGTTGGAGGAGTCAAGTTAGTTTTCAAAGATATGGAATTTATATATTATTCATGACACAAATGATAAAACTAATAAAGTAACCTTTTAAGAATTTGTATTTTTTTTTGTATTAATTTTGGAAAACAGAATTTTTTTTTATCTATGAATATTACTGTAATGAGGTCAAACATTCCGATGTATTAGAATTAGAAAACTGTTAAAAACACTCGTGCTAGTTTAATAAGAAGCTCAGTGGTAAATGCTTGCCTGATTGGATGGTGCAAATTCCAACCATGGTTGTGGATATTTGGGATTGTCTACATTAAGAGTAGGATATGAATTTCATCACCCAATGTGAAACCATCAACCCTATCAGAGGCATGAAGTGGTCTGAAAAAGTATCAGGAGTGGTTTCTAGACTAGGATTTTTGAATATGTAAAAAATACATAGAATATATATATATTCTATATTAGATTATTATGTTGAATATGTATTTGACACACACACACATATATCAGTGGCATCGCGTGCACATTTCGGTTGGATGTGCTGTCGTGTGGGTTATGCAACCAGCGCTACAAATTCCCCATCAATTTGATCGTATGCATGGGCATGCGGCAACAGAAAATTTTCCAGGGGGGGAGGCAAAGCTTGGAGACAATTACATCAATAAATTTTTATAATTATTAATTTAATTAAATAATTACATCAATAAATGTTTTTTAGCTTTTATTTTTATTTGATGTAATTATTTGTCGATGTAAACTATAAATACATTTTCATTTTGCATCGATTTTACTGATCTTTAATTCTTGGAAAAAATAAGGATTCAGAATTAGTAGTTTTTAGCACACTTTCATATATCAAAAAATTGACTGGCATATTTCATTAAAAATCATCTAATTAATCCCAAATTAAATTATTTCAGTTTAAAAGCAAAAAAATCATAAAACTAACAAGTAAAATAATAGTAAATTAATGTAATTTACATACACTTCACTTCACTCAGTGACTCACTAGACACAGATGGAAAACTAACCAGTCACTGTTCCCAAATCAGAAAAAGATGGATCAAAAACAGGAACACGCATTTTATTGCTGCAATAAAACATGTGTTCTATGGCTACCCTGCTGTGGGTCGAAACAGGGCAACCCATAATAAAATTTTAAGACAGACAAAGCATCCCAAGGTCGAGGGTGTAAGATTACTAATCTCAATAAATTTTACGATTATAATTTGTGGAATTTTTTTTAAATCGATCCCGAGGGGAAAGTGTCCCATTTAATCCCCTGCAGATGCCCATGACAGTGTGATTGCATTTTTATCAATGTATGAAAGTTTTGAGAGGGCACATCAGCCGCTCATCTTAATTGGTTCAACACAATTAATTGCAAGATAACTTTGAATACTTCTGTGTAGAGTGGGGGAACAATCTGTTTCAGGATTTATTAGAAAACAACAATGAAGGAGAATGCTATATTTGAAATACTAAAAGATGAAAATATGTGAATCATCATTTATAAGATGTAAGAATAAGCGTGAGTAGAAAAACTTTCATTAATGGTAAACGAATTTTTAATAATTTGTGATATGCGTGTCCTATAAGTTGCTGGGTAGAGTGAATATCACGATCCTATAAAGTCTAAACATAAATAAGTGAATTTATGATGGCATAATTAAAAAAAAAAAAAAATTATGAAGAGAGAGAGTATTGCAGGGATAAATATGGTTTGATAGAGCAGCAAATCATCTCGTAAAATTTGTTGCACATGTTATGTGTATTCTCTGGTTTGTGTATATTTCGCTCCGTTTTCCAAGAATTTTATTTTGTTAACTGAGATTCAGTATACACTAGTGGCCAAAATTGTGGAAACCTTTTGGAAAAAGTGCATTTCTGAGGTTTGATGGCTCATAACACTTTTTTTTTGGAGTAATCCCATAAAATTATATATCAATGAAAAGATAATTTAATCAAGAATGCAATGCAATAACTTTTATGAAGGATTTTTTATTAGAAACAGCAGTTACAAAGAAGAAAAGTGAAACACACAAAAAAATGAGATATACAAAAATTCCCACAATGCGAGTTAATACTTAGTTGGGTAACCTTTAGTGTTAATTACAGCCTTACAACGCCCTCCCATGGAGTGAACCAAGTCTTTTTAGTTCTGCAGCTGTTATAATGTGAAACCAAGATTGAATTATTGCTTCTATTAATTGGGTTTTATTGGTGGGTTGCTTCCGACTAACAAGTTTCTTTAGTCGGCTCCATAGATTTTCGATTGGGTTAAGGTCTGGGCTATTCCCGGGCCATTCCAGCAGTGGAATACGATTATCTTGAAACAACTTTTTGCACACAGCAGCAACATGACATGGAGCTGAATCCTGTTGAAATATAAATGCTTCATTATCTTGGAAAAGATCACGTGCAGAAGGCTTCAGTTTCGGCTCAAGAATTTCACTTATCTATTTTTGGGCATTTATATTCCCATTAATCATGTAAATTCTGCCTACACCTTTTGATGTCATACAACCCCAGATCATAACACTAAGTGGGTGTTTCACGGTAGGTGTAATGCAATCAGGATGCAAATATTCTCCTTACGTATTTTATGCCATCACCACCAAACAGGGAGATTTTGGTCTCATCACTCCAAATAACACTGTCCAGTTATCATGGGTTTTAGCCCAGTTTTAATCTTTTCAACCTTTGTTTGAGAGATAAAAATAACTTTTTTTCGTGGAATTCTAGCATTTAGACCAAATTCCTGCAGTCTGCGCCAAACAGTCCTTGCACTCAACATTGTATTGTGCCATTTCATCTTGTATATGCCCAGATGAATTTCTTCTGTCATGTAGACACAGTCTCTCAATTCTTCTATCATTACTTGCTGTTGTGCACCTTTTCCTGCCTTTACCAGTCTGGTTTTGTAGTGACCGAGTCTCTTTATACCACTTCAAAAATTTAGAAATGCCATCATCATCAAATTCCTGCCATGTAACCTCAAGGGGTGTACAGGATATGATAGTACTACATGAAAAATTTACATCTTTACTTAACTTCCTATCTACAATTGTCCTCCAAATCAGTCTATTACTTGTCAAGACTCCAATATTATCATTATCAGATCTTATATTTCTATCGTCTAAGGCACATTATACCGTATCAATCCACTTATATCTTAGTCTTCTTCTGGATCGTTTTCCTGCCAACCTGGCAAAGAACACTTGTTTTACTAATCTTTCCTCGCCCATTCTGTTTAAGTGACCATACCACCTGAGATTAGCTCTGCTAACGCACTCCTGGATGCCGACAATGTCAAGTTTTTCCTAATATCCTCGTTTTTAATATGATATTGAAATTGATGCCATCTGTTCACGCCTCTAATCTTTCTCAGGACTCTCATATCTGCGGTCTCTAGTTTTTGGTCAAGTGTTTTACTTCTGATCCAGCTCTCAGATCCATAAGTTAAAATTGGCTTGAATGCTAGCTTGTATACAGCTAATTTCTCTTATTCCATATGAATTTATTCAATTGACTTCCTACCATACCAGCTTTGTTGATTCTGTTGTCTATTTCCATATTTAATTTATCATCTTCACTAAAAATCGCGCCTAAGTAGCTCAAATGTTTTACTTGTTCCACAGGTTCCCCGTTCACAACACAGATGACATTTTCAACAATTCTACATATTTTCATTGTCTTTGTCTTTTTAATGGTCATCTTCATACCATATCTATTCCAACAGTTAATCAACAAGTCAGAGAATCTTGCAAACTAGTAGCGGATTTATTCAGAAGTATAACATCGTACACATAAAGCAAAGAGCTGACATTAACATCTCCAATTCTGATATCATGTTTAATACCACTTTCCTTCGATCCATATAGATAATGAATAACAGAGGGAATAATGTACATCCTTGTCTCACACCAGATTTAACATTAAACCATCTTCCTGTACTTCCTTCAATTCTAACTGCCGACTTACAACTCAAATACAGACTAAGTATTGCTTGATATAATGCCCCATTGACACCATATAACTGTAGCGTATGGAATAGCTTCTCTCTTGGTACCTTGTCATATGCATTTTCCAGATCGACATAACTTAAATACAGATCTTTGTTATATTCCCATGCTTTCTAGACTATTTGTCGTAAAGTGAAGATCTGATCCTGACAGCCTCTATTTGGCCTGAATCCAGCTTGCTCTTCACCAAGCTTTTCTTCCATAATTCTTCTCAACCGTTTCGCAAGTATATTTGCATAGATCTTGCCAGGAACACTCAGTAGGGTAATACCTCTGTAATTCTCACATTCAGTTTTATTTCCCTTTTTATATATGGGTACTATGAGAGCTCTACTCCAATTATTGGGAATTCACCCCTCTGTCCAGGCTTTCTGAACTATGCAGTGCAGCCACTGTAAGACTTTTATACCACCAGACTTCAGCATTTCTGGTCGAATATCATCTACTCCTGCTGCCTTTCCACATTTGAAGCCTTTGATGGCTTTTTCTACTTCAAGTATGGATATGTATTTCTAACTGCATGCCTGCTCAGTGTTTTTTACCATTGTGTTATCACTGCTTGTTTCATTTAGCAGTTTTTCAAAGTAATTACTCCATACTTCAAGGATATCTTTTTCTCCTGTTTTCATGTCACCTTTATCATCTCTAATTCCTTTTACAGCATTCTTTCTTCCATTTCTAAGCTTTTTCAACAATCTCCAGAATATCTTACCACCTTCTTGATATTTATTTTCTATGTTCTTGCCAAAGTCCTCCAATGACTTTTGTTTAGCTAGTTTTACACAATGTTTTGCTTTCTTACATTTGCCTCTGTATTCTCTAAGAGCAAAATCTGACTTATTTGCCAGGAACTTTTGATATGCTTTCTTCTTTTCCTTCACTGCCTCTTTAACTTCCTGTATCCACCATGGAGTCCTGATTCTTCTATCCTTGCAGACAACCTCACCACATGCCTCTGTGGCTGAATCAATCGGGGTTTTCTTCAAGGCTTGCCACTGAATCTCCATGGTTTGGTTCCTATTCTCAAACTCTCATTTTTTCTTCAATAATCTTTGTGTATGTTAGTCTACAATTTACATCTGAGAGCTGCTCAACTTTTATCCGCTTTAAAACTTTCTTACATGTTATTCTTTTCAATATGAAATTCAATTTCATATCGACAATAACATAGTCAATGAGACTTTTCTTATTCCTTGCCTCTTCTCTCCATGTGAATTTGTGCACATTTTTATGTTGGAACATGGTGTTCCAACATGTAGTGATGTTGAGTTGATGTGTGTTTTAGGATTTGTTCCAGTAACTGACTTTTCGCTGTTCGCCCTGGTACCCTGGCGAAAACAACGGGGCCTTGTTTAACCGGGCGACACCCCAACTGGCATGAAATTTTGTCATGTTGTACCATCATTTTTTATTTTGATTTAACCAATAAGAATACAATTTGTTCAGCTAAATCCCAAATTGGCAGCCCATCCTCGTTCATTCAGTATCCAGGTAGATACTCAAGAGGGTGCACCACGAGGTGAGGATTGGACATTAGGTCAGAAGCCCTGGTCGGTTCTCCGCATTCCTTTAAAGGCTATGTGGGGGTCTCCTCTCAGTTATACAGCTTTGAATCTTAAGCACCCATTTTAGAAATGCCACCTTTTGTTAAGTTTCCACGAATTTCTTCATAACTGTAGCCTTGTTCACTTAATAGTACTATTTTACATCACTTTCTGGGTGACCAGTCAACTCTTTGCGCCATTTCTTTAATTTCATTACATTTTACAAGCTCACTAAATGAAACAAGATGACACTTGATTGGCTCTCTAAACACTAATGCTCACTGGCTACATTCAAATGGAGGAAAGCTACTTCATATCAACCTAAGCAAGTTGTGCTTCTTTTTTCTGGTTATTTGGCTATAACTTTTCATAGAATACAGATAATTGAACAAACTTTCTTGCATTACATTCTTGATTAAATTATCTTTTGAGTTATACATAATTTTATAGTACACACAAAAAAAAAAAGTGGTGTTACCATCAAACCTCAAAAACACTTTTTCCAAAAGGCTTCAGCAATTTTGGCCACTAGCGTACATAACATCCAATCATTATCGGAATTAACCACACTTTCGGGAATCCTACATTCATCATTTTATTTTTATTATTTTTTTTTTTTTTAGTATCCGTGGTTCTTCTGTCATATTAATCTCACATATGTTGGTATTTTGTTGTAGATCAACAACGTCTTATAATACACAGAATATTCATTTTTACTCAGGAATAGATATTTTTTACTGTCTGGTGTTTCTGAAGACTAGAATAAAAATGTCTCTATATACTGTTAAAAAACTTTGCAACCGCAACAAGATGCTATACTGCACAAGCAAAAGAAAAAAACAATTAGCTTTTTTCTCCTAACATCCACTTTCAAATTTTCAGTTCCAGAAAACATTTGTAACAGCTGTTTGTAATACATCCAATGAATACAGAAAAGTGCTCAACTCATGACAAGTGACAACGTTCAATTGGATTGGTTGACACAACCAATCACAGACACTAGGTGAGCTCAAAATGTTAGCTCATCCAGCCATGCTTTCTCAGCGGTTTAAAAATACTAGAAAGTTAAGAATTTGACCCGCTGAACCCTCTTTACATCTTTTCGAAGGGCTCAAAGGTGTATGCATTTTGAAAGCACACTCGGACTATTAACACAAATGTGACGCAATGTTTACATGTAGAAAAGTGCCCTCTTCATGAAGCACTAATGCTTTATTACACTCCTGAAGAGGACAATGAAGCATTAATATATTGTGTTCAATTTTAAGTCTTCAAACAATTGGGGGAGTCTTTTAAGGGAATAAATGCAAAAATATAATATCGGTGATATATATATCAGAGCAATAAATACAAAATGTTATATTCAGGCAATGACAATCAAGGAAAAGAAGGAGTAGTCATAGTATTCAACACAAAATACAAGGCTAATCTTCTTGAATGGCAAGCGGTCTTAAGTAAAGTGATGTAGGCAAATATAAGAATGGGGAACTGGACAATGAGACTTATTTGTGCCTATGGTCCCACAGAAGGTTCTACTGAGGTAGAAGTGGAGAAATTTTTTTGAGGCTTTAGAAAAAGAAACTGACACAATGAAAAAGGAAAAGTTGGTCCTTGTTGGGGATCTAAATAACAGAGTAGCAAATATCTACTAAGATAATAAGACGAAAGGCTATTTTACCGGCGAATTTGTTAATTGAAAGGGAGATGGTAAATCCCATTTTATTTTATAGCTGGGTTCGAAACTCGGATCGAAATCCAGAGTTATATGCCGAAAAAACTATCAGCGAGCCCAAGTATAAATGATCACTTGGATGGTACAACACCAGGGCAACTCCATGCAAAGGTGGAGCAAGCTCCATCACTAACTTTAATATTCTCTCATAATGTAAAACCAGGCTCCTAAGAGATGTATATATATATTGTTTTACATTATGAGAAGAGGTCACTACCCAGACCCATTTCAACCTTTTTTGAGGTCTCATCAGTGAGTAGGTAGACCTGGAATATCAAGGTTTTTAAGGTTATCAAGGTGCACTGATGAGACCTCAAAAAACGTTGATGTGATAAAGATATTACATAAGGAATCAATTACTATATGTTTAATAGGGACGTGTGGTAAATATATAATGCAATTTTTAAAAATATTCTTATATATTTTGCTCAATATATCATTAGCATACTTCCATATGTCTTGCTCACCAGTGTACAAGTACGAGGAAAAAACTATGAAAGTTCTAGAGATTAAATAGGCATACGGTCTGTTTGATTAAGATTATTGATGCTTGAAAGTTTATTTTTCACTTGGTTAGACTATAATAAATTTAGTTTAATCCTTTATCCAAGTGTGAGCAAACAAAGTTTGTGCCTGAAAATATCTTCAGGGCTGAGGTAAGGTAGTACAACACCAGGCAATTCACAGCAAAGGTGGATGAAGCTCTCAACTTTTTGTCTCAGTATCTCCCATAATGTACAGCACATCTCCATGTGGGCATGTATACTGCTATGCATTAAGGGAAGGGCCACTACCCATACCGGTTTCGACCTTTATTGAGGTCTCGTCAGTGGAAGTCAGGCTCAGAGTGGAGATACTAAGGCAGAAGCAATAGGAGAGATCATCCTTACCTATAGGAGTTGCCAAAAGGTGTGCCACCTTGTTATTAAATTACTCTGGATTTAGAGAAAGACGTTTGAAAGTTTATTTTTCAGTTGGTTAAACTATAATAAATTTAGTTTAATCCTTTATCCAAGTGTGAGCAAACAAAGTTTGCACCTGAAAATATCTTCAGGACTGAGGAGGTAGTACAACACCAGACATAGGGGTAAGGATGACCTCTCCTATTGCTTCTGCCTTAGTATCTCCACTCTGGGCCTGGCTCCCACTGACGAGACCTCAATAAAGGTCGAAACCGGATGGGTAGTGGCCCTTCCCTTAATGCATAGCAGTATACATGCCCACATGGAGATGTGCTGTACATTATGGGAGATACCGAGACAAAAAGTTGAGAGCTTCATCCACCTTTGCTGTGAATTGCCTGGTGTTGTACTACCTTACCTCAGCCCTGAAGATATTTTCAGGCACAAACTTTGTTTGCTCACACTTGGATAAAGGATTAAACTAAATTTATTATATGATTAAGATTAGGATGGTGGTATAGAGCTTTACACGATTCAAGAAATAGATGATCAAATTTAAACCTACTGTCGTGCAACATCTTTGATTCCAGTGAGTTCAGTGTCCAGTGATGATGGAATGAGAAGCAAAACCAGAACTTACTGATTCCAGAAATCTAATATAATCTTGATGTTCTTGGATTCTAATCTCAGCAGAACAGCCAGTGTATCCAAAGTATCAAAGATGACAAGAACAGAGTATTAGATAAACACTAGGCAAGGACAGACGTGGTTAATTTATCCTCAATAGGTGGAACAAAAGAAAAAAGATAACTTCCAAGGCTCATTTGAAGGTGGTATGCAGATTATATTTGCAGAGAGTCTTTATCATATGTTCAGAAGTTCCTCTAAGGTAGGCTACACAAATCCTTTTAACATTAGATTGCAGTCTGGAAAAAGGATGATAATAATTATTATTATTACGTGACACCTTCAGCCTTTTGGCTGGAGAGCAAATACGCTAACCACGAATTATTTTCTGTATTGTGGTTTCATTATATCCGTTAAGTGATAGAGTAAATTTTATTTAATCCTTCTAACGGTGTCAGAAGAACAAACTGACTGTACATGCTTGGAGCACAAGGCTTTTGATAATATCTATTTTTTATAAAATATGATTATGTGAAACCACGTGGATATATATGCCTCTAAAGGATTTTGGAAGTTTTTTTCACTTGGTTAGACTATAAGTGTTGCCTCAGTCCTGAAGATACTTCAGGTGCAAACTTTGTTTGCTTATACTTGGATAAAGGATTAAACTAAATATATAATTTATAGTCTAACCAAGTGAAAAAAACTTCCAACATCTTTCTCTAATCCAAAGTAATTTAATAATAAGGTGCGACACCTTTTGGCAACTGGCATATGGAAACATGATTTCTGCATTGCTTCAACCTTGGTATCACCTCTGAGTCTGGCTCCCACTGAAGAGACCTTAATAAAGGTTGAAACCGGTCTGGATAGTGACCCCTTCCAATAATGCATAGCATTATACATGTCTGCAAGTAGATGTGCTTTGCATTATGTGATACTAAGGAAAGTGATGAGAACTCAGTCCACATTTGCCATGAGTTGCCCCAGTCCTGAAGATACTTCAGGTGCAAACTTTGTTTGCTTACACTTGGATAAAGGATTAAACTAAATATATAATTTATAGCCTGTAAAAGAATGACATCATGTAAATGAAAAATTCAATATTACCAACAGTTGCAATGTATTAGAGTATCCAGAAAGGAAAACTGTTGTTAGATTCACACTCAATGGTAAACTTAATGTAAATGTAAAGGAGCTAATTTTGCTCAAAAACTGTAGTTGTTTTGTTTCATACTGAGACCAAATCGCAAAGACATTATCAACAAAACGTAGCCAAATACAGGTCAAGGAGAAATGGTGTTAGAAAGCTAATCCTCTAGGTGCTCCACAAAGTAATCAGCTAAATCTCTGCTTAGGCTCTAGGTTTCCAGTTTATCTAACCCTTACCACACCAGGATTACTAAAAACATATCTTTAGAGTACATCATGAAAATTATGGAAACAACTACTGTGTTAGAGTAAAACTTTATTTTAATAAAAACCAAAATAAACACTTGATGTTTTGACCTTCACATTAAGGTCATCATCTGGAGTATACACATATATACAAAGAAACAAGCTGCACTACAATCGACATGGCATGCTAAAATTACTCGCCAACCGTTACAACTATTGGCCTGACTTCTGGTGAAAAAAAAAAAAACCTTTACTACATCAACGCTAGAGTTCTATTATTATCTATTAAGGTTACAAAATTAAATTAAGCTTTTCTTCATATTCACCATTCCAGAGATGAGAAACTAGTTTGGTCAATTGCCTCTGGACCCTCTCCATCTCATCCTTTTGAAAACCAGGTAACCAAATCTGTGCACAGTAGTTCATATGTGGCCTAGTCAGAACCTCATACAATGGAACAAGAATCTCCTTATTCCTACAAGTCAGTATCCTTTGCATCATTTCTAGAATTCACTGTTGTCCTCGCATTTTTGACAATATGTCCTCTAAATTTCATATCCTTGTTATCCCAAGATCTCTTATTTCATCCACCTCCAACAATCTATCTGCACAAAGAGTAAATTCTACATCCCATCTTTGTTTTCTAAATTTTAAAACCTTACATTTTGCAACATTGAACTGGTATCCTGACTCACATGCCCATTTACTCAGTCTATTCAAGTCTTCTTGTAAGGTCACAAGATCTACTCTACTCACAGTTCATCCCAACTTTGCATCATCAGCAAGCAACTGAATATCCCCATCCAAATATTCTCCAAAATCATTAACATACAGGTTGAACCAGCAATGGTCCTAAAACAGAACCCCGAGACACACACTACTAACGACTTCCCTCTTCTGGGATATTGCTCCCTGCCATACACAACTTGCTGATACCTATCAGATAGTCAATTCCAATCCTTTGTGCTAGTCTAATATCAAACCCCATTCGCCCTAGTTTGACTGTCAACTTATCACGCGGTAATCTATCAAAAGGTGTATCTATCTCCCACATCCAATGCTCCTGTTACCTTACTGTAATAAGCAAATTACTAAATGACCTCCCTTTAGCCAATCCACACTGTCCAAAGATAACACCACTGTTGTCAACCCAATTCTGGACCAGTATTTTCAACACTTTAACCACAACAAGTAACACACAGATTGGTCTATAATTTGATGCAGGAATTTTGTCACATTCTTCATGAAGCAATACAATCTTGCATTCCTTCCACTCCTTTGGAACTTGACCCGATGCAAGACTCAAAAACAAACATGTCAAAGCAGAAGCAACTCCCTGGCATATTCCTTCAAAATATGTATTGTGGTGACAAACCATCAAGCCTCACAGCCTTATTAACATCAAGTTGACTTAATTCCCCATATACCTCTTCCTCACCCATTTTCTCATCATCATCCACTGCTCTCAAACTCTCCATGATATCACATTCACAAGGATGAAAGACCTTTAAGAACTGCTCATTAAATATCTCAACTATATCTTCTGCAGCAGCTGTCCTTATATAATTTTCTCCAACCAATGACATCCTACCATAATTACCCCCCCACCCACTGGCTATATAACAACTTCCTAGGTTTTTTTTTTTTTTTTTTTTTGTTGGCGTCATTAACTGCTGCTCAAACTGAACTTATGCTACCCTTACCAACTGAGTCACCCTCCATGCCTGTTCTTTATATTCCTCACGAAATTAATTATCACCACTCCTCTTATGCTGCCTCCATAATGTCTTTTTTCTTCATATTGCATGCTTAGTCTCTTCATTCATCTATTTCATACCTACCATATTTAATCTTCTGACCTTTGGAATACATTTAGACATTGCTCCTCCTAGATAGTTCTCGAATATCACCCAAGCAGAAATGATCTCCTTTCCATCCCAATTCTTCATTCCATGCTATAGCTCCAAGCTGTCTCATAATCACCAGGTCCTCACTGGTTGGCAGCTAACCAGGTAATCATGCCATGGTCACTCTCACCAACTGGAGGGAGATTTGACACCTCATTTATAATGGCATACTCTGTTGAGATGATCAAATCCAAGGCCATTAATCCTCGTGTGCCCTCTGTTACGTAAGTTGAGGTAATTATCCCTCAAAAACTCATTCTTCAAACAATAAATTACATGAAATTTGTCGTCAAGAATCTCATTTTCTTTACTTCCAGTTGCTACCTTGTCATCCCAATCTATATTGCCATAATTAAAATCACTCATAATGATCATCCCTATTCCTGTCAGGATGTCATCCTCATCCAGCCATGTCTCACTTATTTCAACAATTTTTGGGTGAGCACACTTAGACACAAGTGCTAGTCAGGAGAAAATTTTAGAAGAAAAAGAAAAAAGTAATATAAAAACTGAGGATCGGTAAATTCTGATGTCTAAAGAAATTACTGAAAACTGAACTACCAGTTACAGAATCACTGCACCTATATATAGGTTCTATTTCCATATATATGGAAATAGAAATGTAAAATTACAGATGACTTCCTTTACTGAGTGTTCCAGGAAAAATTTACACAAGGATAACTTGAGAAGAGTCACCATAGTTCAGTCGGTATAGACGAAGCCTTTTGGTTGGAAAGACCTGGGTTTGATTCCCGTCAGTTTCTTGACGTGAGGTACCTTTATCTGGTCTCTTTCGATGAAAGGCGAATTAGCTAGTCTCGTACAGAGGTATGGAATTTTTTCATGTGAAAAACTTATTTTTTTCCCATCCCCAGAACAGGCAAACCGGCCCTGTGAACACACAAGCACCTATAGACATAGGACAGGGAAGTATAGGGCTAACCACCTTATTCTCAACACCATAAAAAGGTAAGAGAGAGGATTAAGTAAAGTATAACTTGAGCAAAGACTAAAAAAGGAAAACACCAAGCTATAGGCCACCCAAATAAGAATTGCAAAGACCAGATTATTACTTTATGACAAAGTTGAGAAATCACAGGAATATATTAAGGATCATTACTCAGCAAGACATTCCAGTCATTACCACTCTCCAAAAAATCTTGTCCAAACAACTGTACTAAATCTCTTACACAATTTCTAGAAGTGATCCATAGCTCTATTCTTATTCGTCATCTACTGAAAAAAATATTTATATTAATCTTACAGAACTCTTTTAGTAACTTGCAAGTTTATGTCATGTTTCTCTCTTTTCTGCATGTCAACTAAACTTTGTAACCCACAGACCCATTAATCTGTCCTTACAGGGAGCATTCTATAGTCTTATCAGCAACTTAGTCACTCATCTATAGATCCTCTCTACTACAACCTCATATTAAAGAAACCAAGGTAATCATATCTATGCACAGTGGTCAAGATGTAGCCACATCATAGTCTTACAAAGGAAAAAAATAACAATCCCCTATCTCTAATGTTAATATATTATTATATGGTATCTCTATGGAGCCTGCAGACTCAATGCAGGAGATCCAAACCAAATATTTTACACACAAAACCCATCATACCTCTCCTGAAAGTCGTTCACTGTCAGGGAACTCATTAATTCTGGCAATCCATTCCACTCATTCACTGCTCTCCATGCAAATCTGATCTTCACATCCTTACACAACCCTCCACAGATGATCTCTAGTTCTCTGACTATGCTATGTCATATACTGAAAAATTTCCTTTGCATCAATTTCATAAAACCCTTTAATATCTTATACGTATCTATTATGTCCTCTATTTTTTCCCCCACCAACCAAACTTAACTCACACACCTTCACCCTATCTCAGAAGGAGATCAGATGGTGGTAGAGAGGATTCAGGTATGAGTGACTAAGCCAGTGACCAATTTGTGGAATGCTCCCTCTGAGATAGGGTGAAGGTGTGTGAGTTAAGTTTGGTTGGTGGGGGAAAAAACACTAACAAGATAAAAAAATTATTATTATCCTTCTATAAGGCTATGATTTGGCTGCTACAAATGACCAATGTGCACATTGCAGTCAAGTAGCAGCCAAATCATAGCCTTATAGAAGGATAATAATAATTTTCCTATATTTACTTGTTAGTGTTTTTCAACATCCAAGTAATCCTTTGAGCTATTTTACCAAACCTTTGCAGTTTGCCGCCTGAACTTCAATCCTCTCTCTCCACTATTATCCCCAAGTCCCTAGTCTCAATTTCCTGCAATCCAGTACCATCAACATGATACACCACATGTAACCTTTCCAACCTGAAGTGCATAACCTTACATTTTGCAACATTATTATTATTACGTGATACCTCCAAGGAGTCCAAAGACTCAATGAGGGAGGGCACCTACTCTACAACTCTCCGTCTCCACCATTCAAGTTGACCAACTACAACTAATTGCAACTACCATAATCACCAACACCAATGCCATCTACCCCACTACTACTAGTATTTTCATAGGCAATCACATTAAGTTGATATTATCCTGTGCCGACAATGTCAATTTATTAAAATCAATCTGCAAGATATTTTTTTACATCACCATTATCAACCACTGCTCTCTCTCCAGTTTTGCATCAGCAAACAACTGAATATCTCTTCCTTAAAGCTTTCCGTATATCAATGATATACAAATTAAAGAGTAGTGGCACCCTAGTACAAAACCCTGAGGTACTCCACTAGTCACCCACATTCTCCTCAATTCCACTCCACCATATACTACTCTCTGGTGTCTTTCAGCCATCACCCTATCCTTGATACCAGCTTCATATCCATTCCCATTTGCTCCAATTTTTATAATAGTTGACAGAATACCACATGAAAAATGTGGTATTCTGTCAAATGCCTTTGCAAAGTTTTTAGTATAATAGTGTTGCCAATTCAACTGTTTCTTTTATAAAATGTGAGTAAATTAGTAAGGCAGGAGCTACTTTTTACAAAGCTGTGCTATTCCACTATTGATTATCACATTCCTGAATTCTATCATCAACCAGCTTTTCCAATATCTTAATATACCTGAAATACTAAATGGCCTTAATTTGCCACTTTTATCTTGGAGCTTCCTTTATGTGATGGAATTATCTTGCATTCTTTAGACTAAGCTTCACTGATCTTATGTTACAGTTCCCAGAGGGGAAAAGGTTCAAAACAATAGTGTAAACTGAAGTGTGAAAATATACCTTGAACTTAAGGTAGAAATCCACAGAACTGAATGAAGAACAGCAAGATTATGTAAAAGAAGGGTTGTAGATCATCTGCATTATTTATAATCTATATGGACTACACTTTTGATCAATGTGATACTAAACTTGATATCCAAATGAGCCTCTGTAGATCAACTGCTATTGACAATTTGGTTGGAATAACACAGCTTCAAATTCTAGGAAAGAAGAACCTTTATAAGGGCAGGTTAGCCAGGCCCATACTGGGGTGGCAGGAGGTTTTTTCACCCTGAAAGAGACATTTTGATCTGAGAATACAATGGGCATCCAAGCAGACAATGGGAATAAGGACTAACCATTCTCGTCTATCAGACTGGGTTTTAAAAGACCACACAGTACCATGTAGGCTTATATATAAAATGTAAACAGATGAAAAAAACCTTGGTTCTTCATGCAGACGATGTGTTATCCTCTTAAATAAATCTACTCCACCTTTTCAAGAATTGAATTAATTCAGCTAAATGGTTGTAAATTTATGAAAACAGGCAGAACCGTATATGTCAACTGTATTCCTCAGTATCTAGATCCTGCGTTTCAAGATTTAACATAGGGTGGAGGAATTACTGATGCAAATATTGAAAACCCAATGCTCGTGTGAGCAGAGTAATTAGTGAGAGATAGTTCAATCAACCTAATTACTATTTTTTCAGTCAAATATTTTTAGGAGCTCTTAAGGGCAGCATCCCATACATGCTCAATGTTGGGTGGTTTGTATGGGATAAATAGCTATTTGAGGTAATACCTTGAGTTCAAGTGAAATCCTAACTTTTTGGATGCATAGGAAGCAACATGCACGCACATGCACACAGAGCAACTTGTCTTGAGTTCAGTGTATTGTCAAGACAGAAGAAATTTTTTTTTTTTTGGTGAGAAATAAGCAGAACCGTTTTTTTTACCATAGTCATCAAACCCAATCAAAGGAATAGTTTGGAGACAAAAAATTAGAGTAACAGAGACTGTGGTGATTTGTGTACTGCAAGGTTTATTGAATGAGAAGTGTAGTCTGCTGTTATACAAAGGTGTGTATTGTGTTTACAGTCCACTGGGGTAGATCACTGAGAGAGAGAATCTTGTGGAATCTCAGTATTAGTTGCATAGTTAGAAGACAAGGAATCCTTCACCATCAGAAAGCTGGAAATTCAGTTGTCGAGGCCATAGACCAAATGATAGGAATTACCTTTGTACCAGACTTGGCCGAAAGCTTTGGAGATATCACGATCAACCACCACAGATGCAATTTTTTTCACAGTGTGTGCCCAGAGATGGGTGACAAAGGGAAGCAAATTCTCTGTCCCCTACTGATTGACAGTAGTGGATGTATATTGGTGATAATTTATTAGATGAGTGCCTTTAAAGTAGTGTAAGATGCAAACATTGGTGGTTTTCTCCAGTATTTTGAGCAAACTGAAGTGAAAGAAACTGGCCAGTAGTCTGATGGTAAGGATTTGCCATCCTTCTTTGGAATGGGTTGTACGGAGATTGATTTCCAAGCTGCAGGATAGATACCAGTTGAATATGAAAGCATAATAAGATGATACAGAATGAGAGACCAGGATACCGAGAAGAAGCCACTAGCATACGTGGCAAAACTAGACGGTATAATCAGTATTATTACGACCTAATAAAACAAAATGTTAGTTATTTTACATCAAAGATGGTAATATGCTTTGGAGGTTATATGAAAGCTTACTTTGAAAAAATAAATAAGGTAACTTGAGACAAAAAAACACCAGAAACCCCGCAATGTGGAAAGGTAGCACAACTCTGAAGCGCACAAACACCTTTAGGACAATTGTAGAAATGCTATCAGGACTAGGAAACTTTTTGGTATCTAATTTGGACAAGATTCTTTTGATTTCTTTTCTGGAGAAAGATGATACTGCATGATGAGTGTTTGGAATAGTGGGGCATTTGCCACAGTCAACCATACAAAAATTAGAGGAGGATAAGAAGCCAGGTACTTAGCTTTTTCTGTGGATGATGATGCAACAGAACCATCTGTCAAACACTGCACCCACCATTAATAATGGTAGGTGCAATGTAGCCAATAGCTTTGGGAAGAGACCAGAAGGCACGATCTGCCATTTGGATAAGTTGATAGTTTACTTATAACTATTATGTACTTTGATATAAGCAGTAAGTAAAGTGAAGCTTAGAATGAGGGCCAGTATCTTATAGAGAACCGAGGATAGGGGAGCCAGGAATGTAACAAATGGAGAATAAACATTTCCATACTATTGAGGATTATTTCCATGACATGTTAAGTTTTCTCCAATCTTTTTTCCCCCTCATCTATCTTTCTTGTCCCTACTAAATTTATTCCCTTAGTTGAGATGCAGTATCATTATATAGTTATGGTTCATGTTTAACCCTTTATTGTATTTTTTTTTTGGGGGGGGGGGGTCTTCCTAACCCAGAAGAAGCCACTAGTATGTGTGGAGAAACTAGACGGTATAATCATTTGTACTATCACAACCTAATGAAACAAAATGTTATTTTATAAAAGTTTGGGGACTATATAAAAGTTTACTTTGAAAAAAAAAAAAAAAAAAAAAGGTAACTTGAGACAAAAAACATCAGAAACCTGCAACGTAGAAAGGTAGCTCAAGTAGATGTTTGATTCAACATTGCTGAAAGACAGTGAAATAAAGTTTTGCAGTTTGCATAACAGACAATTACCAGACAATAATAGATCAATATGGAATAAAGGTCACAACTAGACAAAATCTTAATCATTTTATATTGTCATAATTTAGGCTTAAAAGGAGGCTAAAGACAGTTTTCTCCAGATAGCTTAGCTTGCATAATTGCAGCACCTAGGGCTAAACCTTTAAGTCTAAAATACCTCATAGAACTGAAGTTCTACCTACTGCCACATGAAGCATGTTAAGCTTTGGGAAGTCCAACTGGTCAGCAGCAACCAAGTTTTTCGTATATTGTAGTTCTGTTAAGCTGAGAGAATTGATGAGATTTTGTCTAGTTGTGACCTTTATTCCATATTGATCAACACTTCAGTTCTTCTTTTAAATAGAAGAATAGCATATAAGAATAGCACCTTGATTTCTATTTAAATTACTGCCTGCACATAGCATCACTGCTGCTTCTTTGAAAGCTTTGTGTTTGTAGTCATTCTCGATGTAAGGCATAGAACTGTTTTTCCAATCTATAACGTGATTTGATGATGAGAAATGTTGAGCTAAACCAGATGTCCATATTTATAAATTTAGGGATACAAAAACACACGTGTTGAACAGATTATTTTATTAATTACTAATAAAATAAAACTTTACATTTCGACCCCTGTATCGAGATCATCATCAGAAGGATACAAGTGTATAAGGAACCAAGCTACATGCTCTAGCTCTGTATACTGGCAAACTAAATTTACGTAGTTAATTAATCCTTTTCCCTAGCCTGACCTCTAGTGATTAAAAAAAATAAAAAATAAATAAATACAACTACAATAAACTACTAAAGTCCTCATGTATTAATATTCTTCTGGATTTGTACAGTTCTGATTGTTATAATATGATTTCTTTCAGTTGCTGTTGAATGTTACAAACACTTCACCAGGTTGTCTTCTTGTAGTGGGATTTTTCTATGGCTAGTTTAGGTTGTTATACAGGTTGTAAATGGGTCCTCCATATTCTTGAAATGGTTAGGCCATCATTTTTGTTGAGATTTGGGTTGTGTTTGAGCATTTCACGACTCTTTAAATTTTCTCTCAAACCAGGTTTTGGTGCAGTGTAAGGACTTGGTATTTTTCCAATCAATTCTGTGGTATATTTGGAGTGATAGTGGTCAGAAAGATGGAAGAAAACACGCCCAATCTTGGCCGTGTTTTCTTCAGTTCTTCTTTTAAATAGTCCAATAATAATGCATAATAGACTCCTGTTATTGTCTTACCCTTTTCCAAATAGTCTATCATGATAATTCCTTGGGAATCCCAAAAAACAGTGGTCATCACCTTCCCAGAAGACAAAACAATCTTCGCTTTTTTCGGTGCTCTTTCACCAGGCATTGTCTACTGTTTTGACTGTTGCTTGGACTCAGGTGTGTAGTGGTGGATCCAAGTTTCGTCTATGGTCAACAAATCAAAGCAAAAAATCCTGCGAATTGTGATTAAACATCGCCAAACACTGTGTTGAAATGTCATTTCACATGCATTTTTGATCGACAGTCAACAATCGTGGCACCCATTTTGCACACATCTTTTTCATGTGCAATTTTTCGTGAAGGATATTATACACCCATTCAGTTGAGATGCCTACAATCTCACACACTTTCACTCACCAGTCTTCCATAACGATACCATGAATGGTGTCAATTACTACTTTCATAGTGACATCAGTCAAGCATCCGGAGCACGCTTCATCTTCGATGGACTTATGACCATGTTTAAACTCATTTACCCAAAAATAAACAGTCTTTAATGGTGGTGAAGAGTCTCCATGAACTGTATCTAACTCAGCTTTGATCTGTGCAGCCATCCACTTCTTCAAATAAAAGTATTTTATCACTGCATGAAACTTGTTTTGCTTTGTTTTTATGAAAAATGCAAGCACAGTCATTTTAAATGTTTGCCAAACGAGAACTATGCATCACACGTGGCTATAATTTTGCCAGGGGTCATGATAAAGATGTACGTGCTGACAGGTATGAATGAACGAATTGTGTTGCCATCTATTGGAAATTTACCAAACTTTTCAAACCCTCGAAACCAAGCGGAAAAACTTCCAACAAGTATCTCTGATCGAGATTTTAATAATAAGGCTTAACACCTTTTGGCTACTCGTATATGAAAATATGACTTCTGCATTACTTCAACCTTAGTATCACCTTTGGGCTTGGCTACCACTGATGAGACCTCAAAGGATGAAACCGCCTGGGTAGTGACCTTTCCCATAATGCATAGCATTATACAAGGATGTGCTTTGCATTATGAGATATGTATATTCCCATTTAAACATCTCTTAGTATCACTAACATATAAATTAAACAATGGCTCTAAAACAGACCCTTGCAGCCTGACACTAGTAAATTACAGTACTGTTCCTTACATAATCTGCTGATTCTAAGACAACCAATCACTTATTAAGCCTCATCTGCCCAAATTTATCACAGTTTATCCCTTCAGAACACTGAAAATATTCTTAATGTTTGACATCAACAAAAGATGCTTATCCACTTTTGGAACTAGGAAACCACTGAACTATTTGAGTTATGCTTACTGTTCACTCTCCAAAAGTGTAAGTGTTAGCACCGCAAGGGTTTCTGTCGAAATCAAACATAATTAATTCCACTTTATAAGATATTATTATTACTCGACACCTCCAAGGTCTCATCACTGGAAGGAACTCCACTCCATACATTTTACTCTCTCTCCTACTACTTAATTCTACCACTACATACAACTATCATCAATGCCATCTACCACCCACCACCAACAACAATATATTTTGTCTGTAAATTTCACGTGTTCTCATGGCTGATTTTCCTGTATGCAGGAAATGCTCATATGGAGGTAGCAGGGGTTGAAAAACCCCTGCTACCTCCATATGAGATCAACTAACTCACCTTCAATTTAAAAAGCCCATATAAAGATTCCTCTTGTCATCATGAGAACTGAACTTAGGTCTTTTCCAATCAAAGGGTGCAATGTTCCATTGTTCTTCCAATTGTCCTTTGAAAGAAATTATGGATAACCATTCAGTTCTATTTACCTCAAACTAGCAGTCAATCCCGAAACTTCTTAAATTTCACTTCATACACTTTGATTCAAGTTGTTTCACACCTAAATCTTCCAGCTTCTGTTTTATTTTTTATTTTTTTTTCAGTTTATTTTGGTTAATTTTTAATGTTCTTACGAATAAGCCCTTAACAACAACAACA
This sequence comes from Typopeltis vanoorti, assembly GCF_054136105.1. Classification (NCBI taxonomy): domain Eukaryota; kingdom Metazoa; phylum Arthropoda; class Arachnida; order Uropygi; family Thelyphonidae; genus Typopeltis; species Typopeltis vanoorti. The sequence goes on along the minus strand of NC_143560.1, from coordinate 93,784,452 downwards.
AAAAAAAACTTACATAAATGCTGCAACGTATGGGAACGGCATGTTTCCTCTCCGATATTTTTCCATTTTAATTGCCGACAAACAAGTTGCAATTTCAAGTTCACTACTGCCACAAGTAAGTGAATATTGCCTAAGAAATCAGAGCATTTCTCCGTAGATTATTAACTTTTTACATTTGAAATGTTCCGCAGTTAACTGTAATGAACAGGTCCTCATATTACTATACTGATTAATGACCTAGTGAGCGTCTACTTAATTTTCGTAAAACTATGGAGCCTCACAAGTTTATTTTGATGACGTCGTTCCACTCGAGCTTATCCCTTAATTATAGCAATTAATTTAATATTACTTTTTCCTATTCGGAATATTCATAAGTTTAAATAAATAAAAGTACTTATTTAAGACTGCTTTCATTCATCAAGGAAAAACTGTATTATCGTATAAACGTTAACAATGGTTAAACTGAAGTTGGCCTTAAAAATTTTAATACATAAAAAACAGCCGAAATACGCACACATACAACTTATATTCCAGTAGCAATTTTAACAAGCACTCATTCTTCGTATTCGGTAACAATATGGATTTATGTGAAAGCTGTTATACTTCACTATCATTCACAAATAAACTAGCAAGAGCGAGGAAGTGTGTGTATGTTGGAGGGGGGGGGGGGTTCCTAATCGAGGGATCTTTCAGCAGACACTGGAATGAAACGAGCATATTTTTCAAGATTCTCATCTCATCCAACTTTTAACATACATATATAGAAATATAATTGTCATGTGTATTAGCATATCAATAATTGATGAATTTACATCATCAATATTATTAAATCTACATACCACTGGCTCGCCTCCATTCCTTTTTAGTGTCTTTACCACACCATGCAAACGGCTTCTTTCGTCGGGTGGGTCACACTGCTGATTGTTACAGAGCAAAGCATGATGGGTAATTGGAGTTCGCAAAATAAATGCATTGATTTGTATTTAATAATATTTTATTTACTTTTATATTACCACTATTGATATTTTTTAAAATTACTAGATATGATAAAGAATATTCATATTCCGTAACCATAACTAAAATTAGCTTCGATCATAGATGGCGCTAACCGATTACATTATTTTTTTCCTGGGTTTATCAACTTTATGGAGTAATGTTTTCAAATCGAGATAATTCTCCCTCATCGAAAAGAAAAGAGGAACGGCAAGATGTTAAGAGGATAACTAATCGCAATAATGAGTACATTAATCCGTGCTTAAAGGTAGAGTCAGATTTATTTCTGACTTCTAAAAGTGTTTTTATTGAATTCTTCCTGAAACGGTCTTATTAATAAGAATGTAATAATTCGCTTTGCAACATCGAGTCAAGGCCCTGCAAAACCTTTATGACTGGCTATTATTACGCATTTCTCTAAGCAGAGAAAGTAGTGACCGTCAGTACAAAAAATAGGATTATTCCTTTATAATAAATTGATTCCAGTAGTTTTATTATATCCATTTTATAAATGTGAAGAATAAAACATTGGCATACATCCCTCGATGAGTCCTTGGACTCCCTGGAGGTGTCAAATAATAATATCTTGCTCTGAGGACTCATTACGCATCTTTGCGATATTGCACTATGTAGTTATATTTTATCTTTTGACAAGACCCTAAAATTCCTTTTTGCATATCCTCTGAATAAGATTAACATCAACTATTGTTTTCAGTTCATTTCAAAACTATTATAAACGCATTTGTGGTGGCCATTTACTAATAGGATAAAAATTATTTGTGAAAGTTGCATCACTTTTGAAATTTGCTTTTGAGCTCAGCAACAGCGGTTATGTCCAAAGGTTATTTCAGGTCAAATGTATTTTATTCATCTTTGTTTTTCCAATATGGAAATGCATTTATGTTACCCCATCCTAACCCCAGTGTTGGTACTGTATTGTAGAAGCATGAAATTTCATTATTCTGCAGTAGTGGAGTATTGCTGCAGTAACTTGGCCCATTTAGGACTTGCAGACTTCTGAAACTACATTGCTACCCTTTGTAAAGTGTAAGCAGTAAATGATAAAATTTGTGTTCTCAGATTTCTTTACTTGGATTTCTTGAGAATGAGGTGGTGAAAAGGAACCAGATACAGGTGACCAGTATGTTGAAAGGGCCTTATATGAATAGGTTGATTGACTGTTTATAAAATTTGTTTGAGAGCTGGAAAAAGGACATATCTCCCAGAGTTCTATAGTGTGTGTGTGTGTGTGTATATATATATATATACAGGGTGTTCGGGATAAATTTGACAGTTTCGTAAGGAAAAAGAAAATCTTCTTTGTATCTATTAAATTTAATGAATTGACAAAAAAACATTACAGGCAGAGTTAATTACAATACTATCAACAAGATTTACTCAAAATAACCACCATTAGCATCGATCACAGCTTCAATTCTGCTTCGGAACCTCGAACAAGCTGATGCTACAGTCTCCCTGGGAAGGGCCGCAAAAACTGTTTTAATTTTATCCATTAACTGGGCTTTTGTATTACTGGAAGTGCGATTGGTGTCTTTTTCAACTGCGCCCCATACAAAATAATCCATGGGGTTAAGGTCTGGGGAGTTTGGAGGCCAAACATTTGGACTGGTGAAGTCGTAGAAATTTTCAGACAACCATTTTTGACTTTTCCCAGAGGTGTGGCAAGGGGCCGAATCCTGCTGCCATACATACGGCCTACCATTGGCTACCCTTGTTATCCAGGGCTTGACTACAGTTAGCAACTCCACGAACAAAGCCCGAATTCCAATGCCAGGGTTCTTCAACACCTGTTCCTGCAGATTTGCAAGAAATTCTGCTGTACGAACGCAATCAGATCGTCTGCTAGGGATCTTTCTTCTTGCTACATCCTCGTAGTCACCATTGCAAGTCTCTAGTTCATGCCTGATTGTTTTTACTGTATTCAGGGAGCATTGGGCAGCAGTTGTAATATCCTTATTTTGATGGCGGGCACGAATCATCATGATACAAGTTATTCTCTTCCATGATTCAGGTGGGTTCCAGCTATCCATCCTTTCTGACATCTTGTATATGAATGAAGAAGGGTCCAAACTTTTAAATGAAGAGAAGTGTGTGTTAATACATGTAACTTACGGAAAAATATAATTAATTATAAATATGTCAAATTTATCCCGAACACCCTGTATATATAATGCAGAACCAGTTATATTAACAGGATAGATAAATAGAAAAAATAAATAAATAAAATAAATATATATATATGTATGATAGAGCTCCTATATATAAGATAGATCCCAAAGCAAAATTTTGGTCATTATAAGGTTTAATAGAATGATTACAGCACATCTAAACAAACACAAGTTTAATTGATCCTATGTTTTGTCTCAGTCACTGAGACATTGTCAGGGTTTGTGAAAATTACACAAACATACAAAAATGCACAAAGCAATAAGTAGAAGACTGAAAAGCCAAAGTCCTACAAAGTGTTCTCTCTCTTGTGCTGTTGGGTGGGAGGACTGAAAATTAAAGTTTTCCAAATATTGGGAAGTTTGATGCAACCACATTTATTAAGATTTGGTTGGTTTTCTAAATATGCTACTGATTCTAAAGTATTTCAAATTAATATTTGTCGTGGTGTGCAAAGCATCCAAGGCATGGTCAGCTAAACCTGACTGACCATACATATAGTAGCAGATTTATTTCTTATGTTTTTCTAGACAGATCTCAGTTTGTCCATGATATGATAAGTTACAAGAACAAGGAACTTTGTAAACACCTGGAACAGAGAGAGGAGGTAGAAGATGCTTGGGAGAGCAGATGAGGGCTCACAGCTTCAGATGAGATTTGAATGCAGTGCAGAGATTGTGCATTTTTAGAGGTCTGGCTATTTTTTCTGAAGTGCTCTAGATATAAGGAACAGTGATAGCATTGTTCTTTGTATCTGGAATTTGGATCCTTCTTAAGCTTTAAGGAAGTAAAATGATTGCTTTTTATTTTTATTTTGCAGTGAATCCAGACATTGCTCCCTGTACTTATTCTGTTATAAAGTTCTCTTGAGGGATTCTGTCCTCCAGTACAACACCCTCGCATACCACAATATAGTATGTCAAGGCCAAATTGTGGCATAAAGACTAGATGTCTTCTACATGGGTAGCATATTTTAAAGTCTATCTCCTCCCACTAGATGTTCCCCTCTTTTTTCCTCTACACCTCTTAAAACACCAACATGACAGTAAACTCAGATATATATATATATATATCCTTTCTTTTAATTTTACACAGTGATCAGCATTCATTTAAATTATGAAGACTGCTATCATATTAAGAGTAATAACTTTAATTTCTTAATCATTTGATTTTCATATTGAGGTCATTTATTATTATTATTATTACTACCCCAAGACCTCATGGAGTCAAAGACTCATTTGGGGGGGTCCTTTTATCACACAACCACACACACAGCTCATATACCATGTCTTAAACACATTCAAACTCCTTCAGACACCACACTCTCAGGCAAGGTATTCCAATCATTCACAACCCTGCAAGAAAAAAACCTGCCTCTCACTCCCCTACTCACACCCTCTTCGTACAGTTTCCAGGGATGACCTCTGGTTCTCCCCTGATCCCCCACTATTCTCTGTAGAACTTCTCCAGCATTGATCCTATAACAACCCCTTACCAACTTGTAGGTCTCTATCCATCTGCAAATTACATCTTCTCAATCTTTCCTCATATTCGACATTCCAGAGGTCAGAAACCACCTTAGTCAGTCGGCTTTGGACCTTTTCCAATATCTCTTCATCCTTCTGAAAACCCAGTGACCAAATCTGGGCACAATAGTCCATGTGTGGCCTAATCTCCCTACAAGGAACAAGAATCTCCCTACTTCTACATGTCAGTGTCCTCCACATCATTCTTAGAAGCCTTTGTGTTGTCTTCACAATTTTGGTGATGTGTCCCCTAAATTTTAGATCCTTATCCACTATCACTCCCAGATCTCTTCCTCTACCTGCAACAATATATTCTCACTAAGCATAAATTCTGCATCCCATCTTTGTTTTCCAAATTTTAGAACCTTACATTTTGCAACATTGAACTCACATCCCCATTTCCGTGCCCAATCACTCAATTTATTCAAGTGTCCTTGTAAGGCCACAACATCTTCACTACTCTTTATGGTTCGTCCCAACTTTGTATCATCTGCAAACAACTGAATATCTCCATACAAATCTTTGCCAATATCATTAATATACAAGTTAAACAGTAATGGCCCTAAAACGACCCCTGAGGCACTCCGCAAGTGACTTTCCTTTTCCTGAATATCGCACTCCCATACACAACTTGTTGATACCAAACAGGTAGCTAGTCTCCAATCCAATGCACTAATCTAAATACTTGCACTAATTTAGAGCAGCATTTCCCAAACTTTTCCTAAGACGGAACACTTCACAAATCCTGACATTTTTCATAGAACACCTTCGTTATTTTGTAATAGTAATTAATAATTAATTGTTAATTTAGCTGATTTTTACTATTAATTAATACTTGATTATTATTAATTAATTAAACATCAATTAAACATAAACATCATTAAATTAATTTGTGCTGATTTTCATTGACATATCCCATTCTGATCACCAAAAATTTATAATATTATTATAAGTAATTACGAGTGAATGCAGACTTTTTCTCCTGTATGCTGGTAGTTTTCCCCTCTTTTTGTACATCCTGAAGGAGATTGCTTTGTATGCTGGTGGTGGATGACTCACTATCTGTTGCATCACAAACACCTTCAATAAGAGATTTCTTAATACTAAAATTAAACAAAGTCCTTTGTCTCTTATTCATATTAAAATTTAAATCTGCAAGCCTATTACTTTTAAAAAATCATGGCACCATGGTTTCGAAACTTTCACCCTACAATACGAACTTGCGAAGAAAGTATTCAGTATTACTAGATTTGAGAACCGGATACAGACTACCTTGACCTTCCAATTTAGTGGAAAAATTTTCTTTATACTTCCTTGCTGATTGGTCACTAACATTTGCAACACAGATGTTATTTCTTTCAGTTTTGAGAACCGAGGATATGCCGCCCATTTGTTGTATTTGGCTTGCAGGCAATTTTTATGATCGGTATAAACAGCAGTATTCTCTTTCCAGAATGTTGAAAGGTTTCGATGTGTGAAAATTAACGATAATTCATGAATACTTTCATGTTTAAAAATGCATGGCTTGGTCACTAATATTTGCTACACAGATATTATTAGGCGTTCTGGGTCTGAGCTTTTCGACATATTCACGAATATTATTTTCCTCAGAATATTTCCACTATAAAATATTTATTCATGAAAAATGCTTAGAAAACTAAAATGACAAATTCCAGCGAACACTTATTCACCTTCTGTGGAACACAGTTTGGGAAACCCTGATTTGGAGTGTACACATTATATATGCAGAGAAACAAGTGATATTACAAACACTGTGTCTAAGTATCTCTAATTTACACCAAGTTACAAAGTTTATTTACACAGTTTACACAGTTATAAAGTTTATGTGGAAATTAAAGGTTGGCCTGTTGGTCTCAGTTTGATGCTGTATAAATAACAGAGAAAGTCAACATCTCACAAATTTCTTCACATTGCTCACCTCTGAAAATGTGCATGTGATTGCAGGGAATTTTCTCTTCAGATTTTCTGGCTTATTCAGGTGTTCCTAGGGTTCTGTTATTTCACTCACATTCATTCTCATATATACAAGGTGTTATTAAATAACAAGACTAGTTGCAAAAATGTGGTTTATTATTACAATTGTACAACTTAATTGTTATCCCCCTTAACATACTCCCTCCTCTATCTATACACCATTGCATACAAATTTTCCATTGTTGGAAGCAGTGCTGCAAGTCATCAGGTGTTACCCGCTTCAGTAGTGCTGCTGTTTTCTCCTTTACCTCATCCACTGACTGAAAATGGATGCCCTTCAATGCAGATTTCAACTTTGGAAAAAGGTAAAAGTTGAGTACGATCCAGAAACAGAGAGACAATCAACGCAACGAACTGGAAAATTCCCATGCAGCACCACCGCTTTTCTTGTGTGTGTGATTAATGTTTGCCGCCTTTCCAAAAAAGTTTTTTTGGAATCAAGTGTGAATAAAACAAACAGGAAATGAAAAACAATGAAAACCGCTTTACAGTATAATGTTACCTACAGATTAGTCCTGCTTATACGAATTTTTTTTACACGGAACTCAACAATTAATCATAAATTGATTTAGGATACATCAAAAAATAAGGAAGAACTATTTTAGGTATATTTTCGTAAATTTTAATCAAAAATTGCAGTGATATAATCGGGTCCAGGATACAATTACAGAATTTATTTGTTCGTTTCTGGGAAGATCTGAAGGGGCCTGAACAGAAGACAACGTACATTTATAATTATACGTACCATTTGTTGTTCATTTAAACTCTTATTTCATATTTTTTTTAACATCGTTTAGGCACCTTTTCTTCTGCGGCGCCTGTGTATATTGCACACTTCGCACACACCACTAGCCAGGCCTGCTCCCATGTCACCGAGAATAAGCAAGTCAAAAATGAAGGCAATGCTGATCGTTTTTTTTATATATATATCATGACCAGAGGGTCAGAAAGTTAAGCAACATTATTACCTTGAGGTTCTGGCCAAGCTGAGAGAATGAGTGAGGAAGAAAAGACCCAATCTGTGGAAGAACAACACTTGAATTCTCCATCAGGACAATGCTCCAGCCCACAGTGCACTGTCTGTAAAGCAGTATCTGGCTGATTCTGCTTTACAGACCAACAGATTACTTTTTTTCTTGACTCCTGTCCACACACACACAGAAAGACAGCATACAGTCTGTTGTGTATGTAGGGTGAGTATTTAAAAAAAAAAAAAAAAATCCTAATATTACAGATCCATGGAAGATGTTTTACTATCTCATGATAGTGAAAGTTCCTTCACTTGGTTATACTATAAATTAAAGAAGCCAAGAAATTATATTCTTGGTTTCATCCTTTTTCCAAGTGTAAGCAAACAAAGTGTGCACATGAAGTCACTTCACGACTGGGCTACTCATATATAGAGGCTAATGACTTCACATCAGTTGCCTTAACATCCCATAACGCAATGAACATATCCTTACAGACACGTATAATGGTATGCATTATGGGTCCACTACCCAGACTAGTTTCAACCTTTATTAGGGTCTCATGAGTGGGAGCCAGACCCAGAAGTGATAAAAAGGCAGAAGTTAAAACTACTTGTATATAGAAATATGACTTCTGCATTACTTCCACCTTGGTATCACTTCTGGGTCTGGCTCCCACTGATGAGACCTCACTAAAGGTAGAAACCGGTCTGGGTAGTGGCCCTTCCCATACATATGAGTTGAATGTTGTAGTTATTATTCTTTCAGTAACTTCGATGGAGTCAATAGACTCATGTTGGAAAGCCCACTCAGTTAGCAACATATCTGTCGTAATGAACTTTGAAGTTATTTACACTCCTTGCATTCACAAAGCACTCCAGCAATGCATTCCACTTACCAACAGCTCCCCACATAAAAAATCTGCTCCTCACATCTTTCTTCACCACATCTTTATGTAACTTTTAGAGATGGCATCTCATTCTTCCCATCTTATCATCCACTTTTATAATTCCCTCTGTATTAATCTGGTAGGACCTCTTATCTAACTTGAAGATCTCTATCATATATCCTCTTTTCCTCCTATTCACCAAACTCTGCAATCCACATTTCCTATACTCTTCATAACAAACACTTCAGAGTCCTGATATCACTTTGGTCATTCGTCTTTGGACCCCCTCTAGTATTTCCACATCACAATGAAAACTTGGTGACCAAGGAACACAATAGTCCATTTGTGGTTGAACCATTGCCTTACATAGATAAGTTTAGTTTAATCCTTTATCCAAGTGTGAGCAAACAAAGTTTGCTCCTGAAAGTATCTTCAGGACTGCGGTAAGGTAGTGCAACACCAGGCAGAGAACACTCTCATCACTCCTATCTCAGTATTTTCCATAATGCAAAGCACATCTCCTTGTAGATATATGTAATGCTATGCATTAAGCCAAGGGCCACTACCCATACCGGTTTCGACCTTTATTGAGGTCTCGTCAATGGGAGCCAGACCCAGTAGTGGAGATACAAAGGCAGAAACAATGAGAGGTCATCCTAACCTATAGGAGTTGCCAAAGGGTGTGCAACCTTATTATTAAATTACTCCAGATTCAGAGAAAGATGTTGAGAGTTTATTTTTCACTTGGTTAGACTATAATAAGTTTAGTTTAATCCTTTATCCAAGTGTGAGTAAACAAAGTTTGCGCCTGAAAGTATCTTCAGGACTGGGGTAAGGTAGTGCAACACCAGATATGTATAATGCCATACCTTAATGCCTAGCATTACACATATCCGCAAGGAGATGTGCTTTGCATTATGAGAAATACTGAGATAGGAGTGATGAGAGTGTTCTCTGCCTGGTGTTGCACTACCTTATCCCAGTCCTGAAGATACTTTCAGGTGCAAACTTTGTTTGCTCACACTTGGATAAAGGATTAAACTAAACTTATTCTAGTCTAACCAAGTGAAAAATAAACTCTCAAAATGCCTTACATAGAGGCAACACCACCTCCATATCCCTACATGTGAATGTACTTTTTATCATAGCAGCAACATAATGTGCAGTCTTTGCAACACTTCCAATGTGCCTGCAAGACCTGCCCTTCACAGGCCCATGCTGACCATCATACCAGTCCTGTATTCTATTCCTGTTGAAATTTTTTTCACTTGGTTATACTGTAATATTGTATACTGTTATACTGTAAATTAAAGATGTTAAGAAATTATATTCTTTTGTTTCATTCTTCATCTAAGTGTAAGCAAACAAAGTTCACTTGTAAAGTAACTTCACGACTGGACTACTTTTATATAGGGGCTAATGATTTCACATCAGTTGCCTTAGTATCCCATAATGCAGTGCTCATATCCTTATAGACATGTATAATGCTATGCATTATGGGAAGTGCCACTACCCAGACCATTTTTGATCTTTATTGAGGTCTCATGAGTGAGAGCCAGATCCAAGGTAATTGATGCAAAGTCATTAGTCTGTATACAAGTAGCCCAGTTGTGAAGTTACCAATTACAGACCAGTACGGACTGGTCTGTAATTGGAAACTTCTGTCTGAGAACCCTGCTTGTGGAGAGCTGTTATTTGTTGTTTGGAAATACTTTTGGAAGGCTGTTCCAGAGGACAGAAGTAAATGAAATAAACAAGGAAGAGGTGGAGGTTTGGTCTGTTTGCAGTTGCATAGTGATGTGGTGCTGGGCATCTGCTGCACTTGTCTTAACAGGTGCAACAGAAAGTGGAGAAATGATGGTTGCCAATTTAGTGGAATGTCTATTCTAAAGGTACTTCAATGACCATTGAAGTACCTGTAAAATAGACAGAGTGCTGAAACATTACATCTGTGAGATAGAGATTGAACTGAATCTGTATGAGTGGGATCATCTGTGAGCTTAATTGCTTTCCACTGAATAGCATCTAGAATTTCTAGGGAAATCTCAGATGCACTATCCCAAACATGTGAGCAGTATTCTAAGGATGGGTGGATTTGTATAAAGTTAAGAGCTGTTGGGTGTAAAATAGCATCTTGAACAAAAGAGTGCCTAATTTTTTGGATGCTGAGGAAGCTATCAATGTGATGTGTTTATGACAGGAGAGACTGGAGGTAAGTGTAAGGTCAAGCAGAGAGATCAGATCATGTCTGATGATTTGTGTATTACTGAGGGTAAGGGCAGGTGAATTGAGATCTTCTTTGCTAGAGAAGAGGCAAAATTGTATTTTGGTGGTACTGAAGATAACCAGATTATTTTCTTCCCCACTGAAGGACAGTATATAAATCAGTATTTGAAGCAATAGTTGTAGATGATCTAGGGAAGAAGTCTTGCTACTTGGGGTATCCGCACACTGTGCATGGTTTGTCAAATGAGCAGGATGAATGGAGAGGATTATCATCTGCAAAAGTGTTGATTGAGAGTAGGTCATTTATGTACAGGAGAAGGAGAATAGGTGGTAAGCCAGAGTCCTGAAGTACTCCTGCATTGGTGGTGAAACTCGAAGAAAGGGAGTAATGTCTGCGGTTAGTTGCCTTGGAATTAGAATCAGCATATCATTAATGGCAAATTGATTAATAGTATACATTATCTTTTCATTTTCCAGATTTTATCCCATCCCGTTTTTGTGTTGGTTGAGTTATAAATGTTACAAGCAGAATCCTTGATTTCTTTTTGACTCCGATGTTTAATCATATGCTTTGGTCCAAACATTTTAAATGGTATTATATTCAGGATTTTATCATACTTTCGCAAAGAGTAAAAGTTGAAATGATGTTTTTTGAGCAGTCAGTCTGTCAATGCTTCATTGGTAAGCATATGGAAGATCGCCTCAAGATTAAATTTTACAAGTTGTGAAAACGTATTCCAGTCACAGGGATGTGTAGTTGAGGCATCCATATACTTGCCTTTTGCCACTGGATTTCTATTGTGCAACTCCAGACAGTCCTGATGTTGAATAATTCAATATATTAGGACTTATGGGACTCCCATTCAAGAATCTAGAGTGGTTTTCAGGACAAATTGAAACAATGTAATAGCAGAGTTTAATACACATTCAGAAAAGAGGTCATATGTTAGAGATGTTTAAGTTGGTGAGGGAAATATATATGAATCCTTTAATAACTTGAATACTTCTATCATGTCTCCTCTTTTTCACCTGGTTAATTTTTGAAACTACTGACCATTAATCTATTCTCATAGTGAACATTCCACAGACCTGCCACAATCTTTGTCACTCGCCTCTGGGTGCTCTCCAGAACTGCTTCATCCTCGAATCCACAACTGTGAGCAGTAGTCTGGTTGTAGCCATATTAAAGCCTGACAGTACAGTACATGGCAGGAAGAGAGAGAACAATGGATCATCAGTGGAAGCTGTGTAAGTGTGTGGTTAGCAAGGGTGTTAGAACTAGATTTTTTTTGAGAGTAGTGAATAGGTTGCCAGAGGTGGTTGTGGGTGCTTCATCAGTGAATGAATGTAAGCAGAGATATGATAGGTATTGAGTGAATAATGAATCTCCCATAATGAGTCTTCAGATTCCATGGAGATACCTGTATAATTATAATAATTATTTCCCGATTTTTCGATCTTAATATTAAGGTTATCATCTGGAGTATATATATATATATATATATATACACACACACACACACACAAAGACAAGCTATACAGGTATCCCTCGATTAACATGGTTAATTAATTCCTCGATGTTACTGCGTATATCCAAATCACATTAATCAAATCTAATAATCAATGGTAAGATGATAGCAGGTCTATGGAATGAACCTTATGAGAACAGGTTGAAGAATTGTGGGTTGCAGAAATTGGTTGATAGGCAGAAAAGGGGAGATATGATTAAGACATTCAAATTGCTGAAGGGTTTCTATACGATTAATTCAGAGAATATTTTTGAGATCAGGACTGGTGGTGGTGGGAGAACTAGGGGACATCTATGGAAGCTGGGCAAGAGTGTGGTTAGCAAGGGTGTTAGAGTTGGGTTCTTTACTTTTAGAGTGGTAAATGAGTGGAATAAGCTGCCAGAGTCTATTGTGGGTGCTATGACAGTGAATGAGTTCAAGGCAAGGTATGATAGATACTGTGAGAATGTCGAATAGTTGTGTGGACATGATGTTTAGGGACTCCCTGGAGTCACCCGTAATAATAAATTACAAATCGTCCATGATCGATTACTGTATTAATCATCATCGTCATGCGTACCAAGGATTTAGGCCTAGCATGGCCTGTTCCGGCCTTAGAAGTCATCGTTTAAGAGGACATCCTGGTTTTCTTTTTCCTAATGGCTTGTACTTTAAGGCTTGTTTTGGTAATCCTTCTTTTTTCATTCTTTGAATGTGTTCTATCCATTTATGTTTATATTTTTTAATTTTTTCTATTACTGGTTCTTGGTTTAATTCTTTCATAATTTGATCTTTTGTGATCAAATAGGGTATACTTTGCAGTTTTTCTCATAAACTTCATTCTGCTGTTATTAATTTTTGTTTGTCTTTTTGTTGTATTGTCCAGATTTCGCTTCCATACATAAGACTGGTAGGGCTAATGTATTGTATATTTTTAGTGTGGTTTGTTTTTGAACTAGGTTTGGTTTAAATATAGAGTTAATTACACCTGTTATTTTTAAATATTTTGCATTTTTACGTTTATATCTTTTTCATTTTCATATGTGATATACATCCTAGTTAGTTAAATGAATTCACCTGTTCTAAGATCTTGTTATCTGTTACTATTTTAGTTCTTGCTGGATCTTGTCCTTTAAAGGCCATAGTTTTTGATTTTTCTGTTGATATTATCATACCATCTATGGTATGATAATATCAACATCGTAATATCTTTGGCTATCTCATTTAGATCTAAAATAGCTTTCTGTAAGTTATCTTCAGAATTTGCAATTATTATTTGGTCGTCAGCAAAAAGGAGAGTGTTTAAGTTCACTGTAGGAGAAAGTTTAATTCCTTGATGTAAATTTTTATTCCATTTTATTATTATTTCATTTAAGTAAATATTAAAAAGAGTTGCTGAGAGGGGACATCCCTGTCAAACCCCTTGGTTTATCTCTCTCGTATATGATAGCTCATGATTTAATCTTATTTGTATCTGATTATTTTCATATATACTTGTAATAGCTTTTAGGATATTATTTGGTATTTGTCTTTCTTTTAGTATGCGAAATAATGTTTCTTTTAACTTTGTCAAATGCTTTTTCAAAGTCAATAAATGCAATATGTGTTTCTAAATTGTATTCTCTTCTTTTCTCTATTATTAATTTTAGGCAAAAGGCCGGGTCTATACATGATTGTCCTTTTCTAAATCCATTCTGTACTTCTAAAATAAAGTTTTCGGAATATTTCATTAGTTTGCTATTTAAAATTCTGCTATATATTTTGTAACAGGAATTTAGTATACTGATACCTCTATAGTTTTTAGAGCCATCTCTATTACCTTTTTTAAAAATAGGAATAAACTAAATTTATTAAAGTTAAACATCAATGGCCCTAAAACAGATCCCTGAGGCACACCACTAGTAATTTTCCTTTTCCTGGATATCGCTCCCCCATACACAACTTGTTGATACCTATCAGATAGCGAGTCTCCAATCCAATGCACCAATCAAATATCCAACCCCATCCATTCCAGTTTGACTATCAACTTATCATGCAGTAATCTATCAAAAGCCTTTGCAAAATCTAAGTATATTACTGTGTATCCTTCTCCTCTGTCCATCAAGCAGTCACCTTATTGTAATAAGTAAGTAGATTACTAAAACATGACCTCCCTTTAGTAAATCCATGCTGTCCATGAAAGATAATACCATTGTTATCAATCCAATTCTGAATCCTAGTTCTCACAAGCTTCTCCAACAACTTAACTACAACACCTGACACACAAATAGGCCTATAGTTTGATTCTTGAGTTCTATCACCTCCTTTATGAAGTGGCACAATCTTACCCTCCTTACACTCCTTAGGAACTTGACTGAGTGCAAGACTCATATTAAAAAAATATGTCAAGGCTGGCGTCAACTCCCTGGCACATTCCTTCAGAATACGTGGTGATATATTATCAAGTCCCACAGCCTTATTTATATCTAGTTTGCTCAACTCCCACACACCTCTTGCTCACTTACAGTCAGTGTCTCTTCCCCATTATCAACTGCTCTCAATCTCTCCACGAAGTCACATTCACAAGATTGAAAGACCTTTATGAACTGCTCATTAAGTATCTCCACCACACCTGCAACAGCTGTCTTTATACTCTTTTCTCCAATCAATGTCATCCTTCCACAATCATTCTTTCTTTTGCTGGCTACATATCGAAAGAACTCTTTAGGATTCTTTTTGGCTTCATTAGCTAACTGCTGTTCATATCTCTCTTTATTATTATTATTAATTTTAGGCCAAAGGCCGGGTCTATACATGGTCGTCCTTTTCTAAATCCATTCTGTACTTCTAAAATAAAGTTTTTGGAATATTTCATTAGTTTGCTATTTAAGATTCTGCTAATTTTGTAACAGGAATTTAGTATACTGATACCTCTATAGTTTTTAGGGTCATCTCTATTACGTTTTTTAAAGATATTAATCACAATTGCCTTTTTCCATTCTATTGGGGGGATACTTGTTGAATAAATTTTATTTAAAAATAATAAGAGTCTTTCTTTGAATCTTGTTCCTGCGTATTTATATAGTTCTGAACCTAGCTTATCTTCTCCAGTTGATTTTCCGTTTCTTGTTTCTTTCAAGCTGATTTCTAATTCTTCTTTAGTTATTTCCTTTTCATTTTCGTTAATTGTTTGCCAGTTGTCTTTTTTAAAATATTTGTCTGTCCACAATTCTGTGTGGTAATTTAGGAATTCTTTTAATTTCAATTCGGTGTTTAATTTTATGTTCTCTTTGGTATCTGCATTTAAGTGTTTCAAAATCTTATATACATCGGGTCTTATTTTATATAAATCATGTTCTAAATTAGAAACAAATTTGTTCCATGATCCTCTGTCTTTTTCTGACTTCTCTTTTAGCTATGGAATTATTCTTTTATATTCTATTCCATCTTCTAATCTTTTACTGCTTAACCATTTGTGATAAGCTTCTTTTTTTCTTTTTGATTATTTCTTTGATCATATCATCCCAGATCTTCAGTTTTTCCCTTTTATTGAACTGTGTGGTCTTTCCTAAGCTTTCATTTGCTGCTGCATTTAGTATCGTTTTTATATTAAGCCATTCTATTTCTATTTCTTCATTTTGTTTTATTTTATCTAGATATTGGTTAATTCTTTGTTCATATAGCCATTGTACATTTGTGTCAATTCAATAGTCTAGTTTTATAAACAAATGTTTCAAATTTTCTTTCTGTTCTTGTTACTTGTAGCCATTTAGGTGGTAATCTTAATTTTATTTTAACAAGGAAGTGGTCACTGCTTATTTCATATCCTCTGCGAACTCTAACATCTAGTGAAAATTTTGATGTCTTTTCATTTAATATAAAATAATCTAATATCGATTTCCCTCCTCTTGCTGCCCAGGTATATTTATGTATGTCTCTATGTTTATAGAAGGAATTCATTATTTTTAGGTTATTATAAACTACAAAGTCAATCAATTTTTTACCATTCCTGTTTAGAGTATGTTCTCCATGTATTCCTATATTATTATTAATTTTCATGTTTCCAATTCTTGCATTTAAGTCTCCTGCTAAAATTACGTAATCATTTTTATTTATTTTATTATATATGATTTGTAGCTGATTATAAAAATCAGTATTATCCTGTTCTCTTCCTTCTTCTGGGGCACATAAACCAATTATTGTTAAATAGCCTCTATCTATTTTTATTCTAGCTGCTATTATTCTTTCATTCCATAATTTATAATGTTTTAACTGTTTTGAAAGGGAGTTATGAATTCAAATCATGACTCCTGCTTGTGCTCTTTGGTCTCTGTCAACTCCACTGTATATCACATTAAAATTTTTGATTCTCATAGTTCCTTTTAATTTCTTTTTTGTTTCAGTGATTACTGCTATTTTAAAATTTCTCTCATTTAATAGTTGGTCTAATTCTATTTCTTTATATGCTATTCCTCTTACATTCCAGTTTGCTATGTGTATTATATTTTGTCGTTTCCATTTTTGTTTCACCTTTTCCATTCCAGGGTCGTTTTCCATAGATTCAATCCGATTATCTTTTTCTGTCAGTTTACAAGTAGAATTATGTTCTCCATGTCAGGGGACTAGCCTGATGATGGAATAGTTCAGTGGTAGGGCTGCTACCTTAAGGCTTCTGAACTAGCCTTCTTCAGAATTTAAACTAATAGGAGGAATAGGGTATATTGAAGGGGAAAGAGTAGATTATAGAAGAATTATAGTAAGGTTTATAGAGAGGGCGTAGTTGTAAGGCCAGAAATGAAAAGATCCCATGGCCCTCGAGTACTCTAACAGCATAAGGGTCATAAAATAAGAAGAGTTGGCTGATAAGGCCTTATAGGAAAGATTGTGGAAAGTAAGTGGATCTTTCTCAAAGCAGAAGAAGAGGATAGATCCAACAAGGGGTCCATGGAAGTGCCACTTCCCTTACAATCAAGATGATGGCCCTGTTGGTCCACGAGTCCTTATTCAGTATATTCGGACCCCCCCCCACACACACACGGTGGGCTTCCCTATCCGTCAGCCAGGGGACGCGCTCTCTAGGAGTTACAGGGTCCCCCGAAGGGGGGACAGTATTAATAATTCATTTTATGTGATACTTTTTTTTAGGAAAGATAAAAAATGAATCCAAAGTAAATGTTTAATAAATGCTTGTACCTACATTATTTACTGCAATTTTTTTATCAAAAGAAGTTATCAAGAGTCGTTTGAGTAGTTTTAGTTTTTTTCTTATTGGGCATAAATTCTACGATAACAAGCAAAATGACTCTCATACTTCGGCAAACAAGCAATAAAACATAAAGAAAAAAACACTGCAAATATAATACATGATGGTACAAATTAAGTGGATATTGAATCCAACATTACTTCAAAGCCAAATAGAGAAACTACTAGAATTGCGTGCCAAATATATAGAAACTAAACGTTTCGGCGGATGTAAGCATAAATAACCGTATGGGCAACTCGTAGTAATGGTGGGTGGAGTAAGCTCCAGATCACTTTCCTTAGTATTTTCCATAAATGTAAAGCGCATTTCCTAGAGGACATGCATGATAAATAAGTCTTTGGCTCTCTATTGTAATACATGATGGTTTATTTATTTTCATTTACAATCTAAAAATTATTGAACAAAGAATAAAAAAATAAAAAAACTAAACCATACTATACTAACATCGGAGGTCGCGGTATCTCTCAGATACAGTTTACTGTCAAATATCATAAACCTTTACATAACGTGTTAAACAAAACTGACAGCAAAAAACAGTGCGGAATATTCGCCAGCCTGGCTGGCCGAGTGGTTAGCATATTTGCTTTCCAGTTAAAAGGCTGCGGGTTCGAATCCTGCCATGGGAATTAATGTTTGTGATTGTCTTTGGAAATACTAGTGGTGGTGGTCGATGGTAGATGGCATTGGTGTAGTTGCGGTCAGTTGATGGATTGAGTGACAGAGACAGAGTTGTAGAGCAGGTGCCCTCCTTCAATGAGTCTTTGGACTCCCTGGAGGTGTCTAATAATAATATCACTCGTAACATGTGAATTCACAGCTACTCATGACCTCCAAGCTATACAATGAATTGTGTAAGAATATTTATATTAAACATTTTGCTTGTATCTTTCAGATCAGCTGCGAGCTCCTCAGGGTTAAAAGTGCATTAATCAAAACTCTTGCCGCATATATCAAGGGATTGCGGCAATATATATATATATATATATGTATATATTAGGATAACCAAGTTATTTTATAAACTTGGTTATTTTAACTCCTAATCCCAAGTATGCAAACAATTAAGTTTGCGCCTGAAACAAAGTTCAAGTCTTAAGATGGTACAACACCAGGGCAACTCATTGTAAAGGTGGGTAAAGATCTGATCACTATTCTTAGTATTTTCCCATAATGTAAAGCACATCTCACTAGAAGATGTATACTGCAATGCATTATGGGTGGGGTCATTACCCAGACTGGTTTCAACCTTTTTTGAGGTCTCCTCAGTGAGTAGCTAGACCCTAAATACCAAGGTTTTAGTAATACGGAGACTTATCAACTTTACCTATAGAAGTTGCAAAAAGGTGTTTTTATTTTTAATAAAATTTTATGAAAATTTTAATGAAAATTAATTTTATGAAAATATGAAAATTTTATTACATATATATATATATATATATATATACATACATACAAAGACAAGCTATATTCCAGCAAAAAAAGGCTGTGGGTTCGAATCCCACCATGGGCATGGATGTTTGTGGCTGTCTGTGAAAATACTAGTTGTGGTGGTCATTCAGTAGATGGCGTTGGTGTGTGTAGATGAAGGGAGTTGCGGTTAGTGGAGACGGAGAGTTGTAGAGTAGATACCCCTCCCTCGATGAGTCTTTGAACTCCCTTGAGGTGTTATGTAATAATAATAAATAATAATGATATTACATTTCAAACAGTATGCCAAAGAGACGATGATTTGATCAACCGTTATTCTACTGGTCTGACCTTTAGTGGAAAAAAAAAAAAACTACATCAAAGTTTATTAACTTTGGTGTTAATTAAATTAATTAGAACACTCACATTTTAAGAAAAATTTGAATTTTGCAAGAAAATAAGTATAAAAATTAAACTCCAACTTTACCTAATAATTTATATGTGCTCCTCTGTTCTTAATAAGTTAATTAATTTTCTTAGGCATGGACTCTACCAATGTAGAACACATTTTTCTTATTTTTGCATCTCGAAACCATACTTTTATAATAGATTGTGTTAAGTTATTTTTTGTATCACGATTTAATTTTCCAAGTCTCTTTTTCACTATGGCCTGCATATTTTAATGTCAGGTCAGTAACTTGGCCACTGAAGCAATTGGATGTTGTGATTTTTGAGAAACTCTTTCACTTTTTTTTGAAGTGTGGCATGGAGTGAGATCCTGTTGGAAGATGAGTTCTTTGTCTTTCTGGATCTGTGGGACCCCTCTTTTCTCCAATATTTTTATGTATTGGTCACTTTTCATCATACCGTTAATAGGTACAGGTGATTCTGGACCGTCATATGTAAAACATCTTTTTAGTTGGGTGTTTAGGTGGAAGAAATCTTACCAGCCACCGATTTGCGAACATAGGGTACTCAATCACCTTGGACAAAGAAATGGCTCTCATCTGAGAATATGACCTTCTTCCAATCTTTGTACACTTTTGCCCACTGGTTCCTTTTTTCCTGAATGGCCTTCAACAATTTTCGATGGATGGTCATGTCAGAAACATTAATCTCACTAGCTGCCAAGTCTATTTAAATCTACAGCAGACAGCCTTGAGTAAGTGTAGTTTTACTTTTTTGTGCACATTTCCTTTTCTGTCAGGAGAAAAGGTACCTGTCTCCCTAAACCTCTTTAAAATCACATTAACAGTGCCCACACCAATACCACACTAATTGGTAATTTATTTTTGAGTCATGGATGTGTGGTGAGAAAGAGTACATATTTTTGAATGCCTTCTTGGAGATGTATCCATTTTATAGCTACACAAAATGAACAGAACACTATGATTATCAACTTGTTTACACTATTAAAAACACTCAATACTATTAATAAACATTGTAGAGACATTTAAAACAAGCAGCACTCAACCAAAATAGTGAACTAAAACCAAAACCAAAAATAGCAAACTGAAACTAAAACCAAAATATTCTGAACTTAATCAAACCAAACCAAAAACTTGACAGAAATTTTGCTTGTTCAGATTAATTTGTTTATTGCTGTATATTATATATATTATTAATTATTAGTAGTAGTAGTATTAGATCCTACTTCTTAATCTGTACCTTGGATCCGACATGATTACTGACATGATTACTATTACGATGTTCTTAACTAATTGATAAGTTGCAAGGTGATTTCTAATTCAAATATAGAGAAAATTTATATTTAAAGACTGCGCCACTCTATATCTGAATTAGTTCAAGAACTGAAGAAAAACCAACTCACAACTATCTCTCCTTTTAGATGTTAATATTATATATACTGGCCGAGAATATTTATCTTACTTAATTTACCCGCTTTGGTTCGAATATTTTATGAATGGTGCAGTAAAAGAGATTCAGGCAAAATACAACTTTTGATTAATAAAAACAAACATTTAATTTTAAAATCACAAATTTTACACTTAAGATCAAATCACTAAATAAGTTATTATAAACACTTCAGTCTTTCTGATAATAAAGTCACAAACTCAGACAATGGTAATTCTGTTATCTGTAATACAGTCTTCTCACAGTTCCTTTTAACTATTTAATAAAGGT